>NW_024502014.1:1389476-1392686 GCF_017590055.1 Onychostruthus taczanowskii
GACCCCGCCGCTCTGCGCACCCGCGGCCTCTGCGCGGCTGCGGAGCGGGGACCCGCGCAGGGAGCCGTCAGCGGGCGGCCACCGGCTCCTTTCGCAGAGGCGCGCAGGGGACGAGCCCTGAACTTGGCGGTGCCCTCGGCCCCCCGCGCCTCTCCGCCGGGACCGGGCTCCTGCCGCCGCCCCGGGGCTGCCGAGCCGCGGGCTGCCCCTAGCCCGGCTCCTTGCGCTGCGAGCCGGGCGCTGAGTATCGGTTTACCCGGAGAATTAGAGCGTCTAATTTATCCAGGCCTCATTTGCCACCGGTCTCCTGCTACATTATGTCAGCAAAAGGTCAGCTGGACTCAGCGGTTCTCTTCATTTTCTTAATTTTTAAAACAAACAAAAAAAAAAAAAAAGAGAGTGATGGGGGAGGGCGGAGGAGACAAACCAGCAAGTTATTCAAATTCGACCTCATCTGAATAATCGTGAATTTGATCCAGTCAGAGCTGCAGACTGTACATTAAAAATAAACGTCCAGGAGGCATTTACTAAAGTTGATTTACTAAAAAAAAAAAAAAAAAAAAAAAAAAAAAAAAAAAATTTTTTAAAAATGTATCCTCTGTCTAGCCCTTCTCCCAAAGATGGAGTGACTTTTCAGGTACTGCACGAACCTTACAGAGTGGTATCAGTGTGTCTACAATACTTAAGTTGAATGTTTGAACCCCCCAATCAAAATTGTATGTTCACAAAGCACATATGGCAGCTGCATTCTTTGTATAGTTTGTTATGATCTCGTGTGTAATGTAAATATATAAGTTCCGACCGAAAACACAGGCTCGTTTTCCCCATAACAATCAAAAAAAAAAAAAAAAAAAAAGGAAAAGAAAAAGGAAAAAAAAAAGAAAAGAAAAGTTGCTTTGCAAACTTAAAAAGAATTACATTAGTGTCGTGCTACTGTCGGAGCCAGCAGTGATTATTTGGTCTGTTTGCTCCCATTCAGAGTTAATACACGACAATAGTTTTACTCTGTGCTGCTTGACGTGAAACCACTGGGGTTGGGCAATTCTGCTCCAAACAAATACAACTTCTACACCCATCCCTGGGACAGCTAGCCGAGAGCTGAGCGAGTTTTGCAACGGAGAAAAGCATCACTTACCACGACGGGGATCTAGATCTCGGCAAATGCTGCCAGTAGGTCTGAGAAGTGAAAAAACTGGAAGGGAAGCGCAAAAAGCAGAAAGTTGGAAAGGGGGATGTGTGTGTGTATGTGTGTGTGTGTGTGTGTGTGTGTGCGTGTGTAAAAGCCAGAGGGAAATGCGAGCACAGCGCTCCCTGCTCTCCCTGGTCGCCACCAAAACAAAGATCCAGGAGTTAAGGGAGCAAAGCTGTGCCAGATCTACACACACGGCTCCTCAGGGCCAAACCTCAGCTTCTCACTCACTCCAGCTAGCGACAAGGGTTAATGCTCCGGAGGGACAGGCTAGCCGGCCCCTGACACCATTGGCTAGGAAAAAAGCAGGTTTAAGGTAAATTTACAGACGCTTTGCAAGTTGCAAAGGGATAGTTTTTAAATGAATATAATAGTAACAACAACAATAACAATAATATTACTAACAGAAAAAGCAACAACAACAATAATAATAGAGCCCATTCGTGTCCAGTTGGCTGAGAAGCCAGGGCACATCCCCCTCCTCTGCCCCCGCAGCGAGCGCTGCGCGGTCCCGTCCTGGCGCAGCCGCCCGCGCCCCGCGCCTGCCCCAGCCCACCGCGGGGACCTGGATATCTCTGGAAGCACAACAGAGGGACCGAGCCGGAGGGGAAGGGGCTGTGGGGAGGGAGGAAACGAAGCAGCCATGAGCACTAAATGCAAAGGTTCAGGCTCACACTCAGCGATCAACAGTTTTAAGTGGTGGGAGAGGATTCCCACGCGAAGGCGTGGGCATGGGGCTCAGGTGTGTGCCCGGGTGTCACTGTCCCCCTGAACGCCGCTCTCGCGCCCCTGCAATTACCGGGAGCTTCCTCTTCGGCTAAGGGGGAAATGGAAGAAAGAAAAAAGCCTGGATGGAAAGAAGGGGGGAAATATGTATGAATACGAGTCTGTTTAGATGTTGGAGCAAATGGTGACAACAGTGAGTGCCCAAGACAAGCTTCCACTTGGGAAACCGAGGTCAGGATCTGCCCTTTCTGAAATGAAAAGGCGACATGATGGACATCGGCTTTATTGTCGCCCCTTGTAGTCGGCTGGGGTGTGCAGGGAACCTCAGCCTTGCGGGGAGGGGGACACAGGGACTCCAGGTGTTGGCCGGCGAGGATTCCACAACCCAGCCCAGGAGCACACACCCATGGGCGCGCGTTCGTCTGCAGCGCCGGGCAAGGAGGGGAGAGGGGGCGATGGAGAGAGGTGGGCTATGGCGGAGGGGGAAGAGGGAGAGAGAGGCTACCGAGAGGGAATTGTCGCTAGGCAATTTCCAGTCCGCCTGGCTCCACCCGGAAGGGCCCTTCTGGGAACTTCGTGGGTGCTGGGCCGGGCCGTGCTGATGCGGCCGTGCCCGGGCCGGGCAAGCGCCCAGGTGAGCCCGGGCGCCGGCGCGGGTTCCGAGGGCTCCTGCCTCCGTCCTGCCCGCTCACCACCGGGCTCAGGGGACAGAGAAATCCACGTCACTACCAAGATACAGAAGCACGTTTCTGATACCATGGGATGTTATTTTGCCGCCGTACAAAAGGTTTTAAAATCACTTTGTGCCGCTGAACAATGAGTACTGGGAATTACTACTATTTGTCTAAAAAAATTAAAAATTTAAAAACCTACAGCTTACAAAGGAATAAATGCCAAGAGCCTACGTTTCTTCCTCGGATCTATCACGCAATGTCGATATATCAGCAATAAAATATGATGGGCCATACAGTATGGTAGGGTTTTCTTAAGAGGAGCAAGAGAGAAAGGAATCCATTACAAGAACCTTTCTCCCTTCCCCAGAGACGGTTCTCTTCTGGTGACTGTACCCGTCGCGTTTTGACATATAAGCCCACTAAAAACCCTTCTGCCGGCGACCCCCGGCGCTGAGAACGGCTGTGAGGAGGGGGCCGGGGGTGGCAGAAGAGCCCGTTAGAGGAGGGAGGTCGCGTTTGCCCAACGTGCACGGGGAGGCTGAAAGCGCCAGCCCGGGCGCATCGCTGCGGCCGGGGGACGCGCGGCGGGGGCAGCCCCGGCCGGGCCGGGCCGGGCGGTGC
>NW_024502014.1:1393181-1404025 GCF_017590055.1 Onychostruthus taczanowskii
GACTTGCCTTGGGCCGCGTCATAAATATTCAACAGCACGTGCAGCCGCGCCGCGGGCGCGCATGCGCCGCCGGGGCTGCCGCCGGGGCGCTCGGCGGGCGCTCACGCACACACACACAGACAGACACACAGCCAGACGGACAGACAGACACAGCCAGACACACACATCACCACACAGGACTCGTACAGAGCGCTCACGCGCTCACACAGCACTCACACGCACATCACACGCATGCAGATGCACACACGCATCCACACCGCTCACACGCAGAGCACTCGCACAAACACACGCACACCCCACTGACACCCACAGAGAACTCACTCACAGAGCACTCACCCAAATGGCACTCACACATACACACACACACCCCACTGGCACTCACAGAACACTCACACACACGGCACTCACACATACACACTCACACCCCACTGACACCCACAGAGAACTCACTCACAGAGCACTCACACACACGGCACTCACACATACACACTCACACCCCACTGACACCCACAGAACACTCAGAGCACTCACACTCACAGAGCACTCACAAAAACACACACACACCCCACTGGCACTCACAGAACACTCACACTCACAGAGCACTCACACAAACACACACACACCCCATGGACACTCACAGAGCACTCACACTCACAGAGCACTCACACAAACACACACACACCCCACTGACACTCACAGAGCACTCACACTCACAGAGCACTCACAGACTGACACTCACAGACCACTGACACTCACAGAGCACTCACACTCACAGAGCACTCACACAAACACACACACACCCCACTGACACTCACAGAACACTCACACTCACAGAGCACTCACACAAACACACACACACCCCACTGGCACGCACCGCCCCCACGCACAGCCGCGGTTTCCAGGAACCGTCCCCAGGTGGTCAGTCCTGAAACTCCCGGCTGCCCCCGGCCCCCGAAAGGGGCAACGTCAAGCACAAAACACATGGCCTGGCGGGGGGAAGCTTGCTGATGTGGGGGTATTTTCTCGGGCTTATTTTTTCTTCATTCTTTGGTCATATTTCCTCAAGGGATTTTTGGAAGTGAAAAGGGTACTAAAGGATCTTCCAGTTTGCAGTTCTGCCCCGTGCCAAAACACAACTTTTTTTTTTTTTTTTTTTTTTTTTTTTTGTGCTAAGCAAAGCCGTACCCAGGTCTCGACAAGCAGCATGTGAGGACTCGTACTTGAGTGTACCCCATTGATCCTGCACGCTGGCTGCAGCTACCCCAGACAGCTAATTCTGTGTTTGGGTCCTCAGATGTAAACACATGCACAATCACAGATGCACACATCGAGCATTTTTTTTAATAGCAGTTTCATAGAGAGGTAGTATGATCGTATATATCTAAAAGGTAATTAATTTGATTTATTATACTTGAAAAATCCTGTCTGCAGTACGGGCGTCATCTGGAAACTTCATGCTATTTTATACTATCGTTCTAAAGCCGAAATAAATGTTACGAATTGATGACAGCTTCCAGCTGCATGATAAAAATAGCCCCTTCTCTTCACAGGATCGTGTTTCATGTTATCGAAGATGAACCAAATCTGACCCATAGACGTCCGCAGCGGGGGGAAAAAAAATTGATACAAAATAAAAACCTCGGCCATTTTTAATAAACAATGCTCCCTAAAACGCAGTACCTTTGCGGTGAAATGGAACCCATCTTCATACGTTCAGCAGGTTCAGGAAACCAGACCTGCCCCTCATTCAAAATAGAAATCTCAACTATTAATCTTTCTGGGTGATTTTGGAAATTACGCCCATTCTGTTACAAATGCCACCCACTGTACAGAACGTTTTCATTGAGGTTCTGTGAGCCTTCGAAAATATACTTCCGCGTAGACACATGAATGTGTGTCTTTCTAGAAACGCCATTCTTTCTTTACGTACAAATGTAGATAGAGACAGAGGTAATGTACAGATGCGGACATATTTGTAATACAATCAGCAAGGCGAGCCGTGATTTCGGCGAGCTTGTGTGCATCTGCGGCAGTGACCGTGTGTCCTGAGAGTTGTGGCCACAGCACAGGCAATGTCCGTGCCCGCCACGGGACGCCCCGCGCCCGCGGAACCGCTCGGGACGGGGGCGGCGGAGCCGCTCCGCAGGCCCGCGCTGGGCCCCGGCCGGGCCTCTCAGCCTTCCCCGGCCTCTCCCCGGCCGCAAAGCCCCGCTCGGCAGGGAATCGCCAGGCATCTTTTGAGGAAAAGCGCTGATTCCCTCGGGAACGCCGCGCTGACCGCGGGGACGGAGCGCTCCTCTCGCGGCGCCCGGCGCGCACGTGTGCGTGGGGCGGCGGGCGCGTCCCGGCCACGGGCGGGCACAGCCGTGGGCGGCCTCGCAGGCGTGCTGCGGGCGCGAACGGGGTGCGTGCGTGTGCAAACGCAGACGGAAACTTTGTGATGGTGATGCACGGTGTGCCTGGTACCTGCACAGGCTCCTTCGTGGGCGTACCGCTCACGAATTCCTCTCCCTCTGAGCTCCAGCGGCAAAACGCACGCGGGTTCTTTTAGCGTCAGGTCACTTGACATACTCTGCCCTTTCCAGAGGGGATCTCCTTCCCCGTCCTGCCTGCTGGAAGCGGGATTTGCAGCGGGGCTCTGGCTCCTCGCCGGCCGCGCCGGGGGTCCTGCGGCCCCGGGTGTGCAGCGGGGGCTCCTGCGTGCCCTCCGCCCCGGCCCGGTCCGCGGCCAGGCTAGCTGCTAGCCCCCTTAAAAGTTGCTGCTAGAGGAGCTAGGGTTCTGGACACAGGAAAACTTACAAAGTCAGAGCAGTTTACTAGCGTGGCCAGAAAAGCAGTAAATAAAAGCGCCGGTGCTCCGTGCATCAGTCCGGGGACTGCTGCTTCCTCACGGCTAAAAGAAGGGCGATAACCAGACGAGGCCAGAGCGGAGCGGGTGTCCCCATTTCAAACAGTGTCTGGACTACAGAAGCTAACTTTGCCTTATGAATGCCGGACTTGCCTTTTAATAAATTCAAGCGATCACTCACAAACCATTAAAGAGACCTGAAAGGCGAGTCTTTCGCGGGAGAAGTGGAAGCGCCTGATTATTGTTTTGCATTTAACTTTCTGCGTGCAAACGGCACAAGCTTGACCGGGGGTTGCCACCTGAGAGGGGCCAGCACACACGGCCCTCCACACGCCCAGCCGAACAGCCTCCTGCACCCTCCCTGCCGGCACTGCCGTCCTGCTTTGGCTATCTTCAAACACTCCCCCGCCGCGGCGGGAGCCTCCGCGGGCTCGGGAGACCGTGGACGGCAGACATCGGACCTAAGCGTTTTGTCTACCCCGGAGCAGGCAGCGCGGAGCGGCTCGGGGCTGTCGGCACGGCCTGCCGTGGGACTACGAAATCTACTTTTCCCACGCAGGAAAAGTACCGCAGGAACGACACCATCTCCAGAGCCAGACATGGGAAAGAAAGCGATGGCCCCCGTTGAGGCTGGAGAGCTGGGCTCGTTGCTTCTCCTCAAAAACCTTCGTGAATAAATCCTCAAAGGGAGCCTTGCTAGAGGAAAGTTGACTTTAGGGACTAAAACAGCGCAGAAACCCCCGAGAGAAACCTCACAACCTCTCTGCCCGAAAAACATCTCTCTCTCTCTGCCGGGGATTTCAAAGCACTGCTCCCCTCTCCAGAGCCAAGCGAACAGCACAAGCACCAGCATGGCGTGGACTTGAATTCAGCATTAACAATTCCAGCCCCAGTGATCGTCGCTAATTCAGAACATACACGGGATGGAGATCAACCAGTATCGCACAGTTCCCCCTCACCCCAGAGAAAAAACCTACAGCAGCAGCAGCAACAACATTAGAATCATCTTTTCTGCTGTAGGACGCTCAAACAAACCCCAGACTGAAAGTTTAAAAGAATACTCATTAGCCAAGTGTTCCAATACACACAAGTAACAGATCTGTGTTAAACGACCACTAGGGACTTTACACAAGTTCAAAGAAAGTTGCATCTTTAAAATATCTCACCCACACCACGTTTCTCCGGGTTTGCTTTACAGATGGGTGGCTCAGACGAGCTCAACGATTCTTTTTTTTCTTAGATACGCCCAGGTCACATTTTTTATAAACGATGCCCGGTAAAATAGCCGAGACAGTTACCATGAAAGATTCGCAACAAAGCAGCATTTTCGGCGCATAAAACACTTTTTCCCTCGGCTCTTTTGCCCGGTGGACTACAGTTCCTCAAGTCCCAACACTTTCTGCCCCGGTCCCACCGGGCTCCAACTTTTCCTATCTCGCCAAACCCTGCAAGGTGGCGCTCTTTTCATTGAAAACTGGTATTAGCCTTACAATAATAACATTTTGTAGAAAGTAAAGTTAAAGCGAAGCCTTCCCACGGGTGCTGCAGGGAGCAGGCGGCGATGCCGAACTGGCAGGAGTAGGGATTCAGATGAGCAAGACAAACTCTCTCTTTTTTTCTTTTTTTTTTTTTTTTTTTTTGAGGGTTGGGGGGTGAGGCGTATGCTCTCGGGCAGTGGAAAGTCTCTCCGAGAGAGATCCCCAAATATTACGGACAAAGAAATATCCTTGCGGAGGGCTGCTGAGAGGCAGGGCTGTGCTCTGGGCGGGTTACCGCCGGGGCTGCGGAGTGCCCGCACTGATGCGAGGGGAGAGCGGCTTCCCCCGCACCCCCGCCCCCCGAGCGGTTAATATGGCTATTGACTCGCTGTACACATAATATTTCTTTAAAGAAGCTGTTAAAGTGTCATCTTGGTCTACTGGAAGGTCAGTTTGTGCAATTCACTCTATGACATATCACAAGCCCTCGCAGCTTTAGCCAACCTCATGATTTGTGTTGTCTGTTGATATGTTGTCTGCTTAATGGGGCGATCATGCAAGCTACAACCAGGAACAAAGCCCAACAGTTCCAACAACCGTAGCTAAGTTAGTGGAAGCAGTACAGCTTGCAAATCTATCAAACTAAACTGCAAGGAAGACAATCTGATTTAGAGAAAAGGCGTTCTGCTACAGTCATTAAGCACAAGTAATTTAGATTTTTTATATTGTCTTCTCATTTACAAATTTACTGTATCAACGCCAGCCAATGGAACGAATTTCTTAAGTAAATGAGAAATAAATAAAAGAGATAGAAAGATAATCAAATTACATAAAATAATTCTTATGCCCTACATTTATTTTTTTTAGAAAGCTATTAACACTAGCAAAATTATAGTAATAATAATAACATAGCATAAGAAGTAATTGATTTAAATTAACATCACGTTTTAAGGAATATCAGCAAAGAAAAAAAAAACGAAGAGAAAAAATCAAATAAAAATACACACAACAACAACAACGGCCTTCGTGAAACAGTGCTGTACTTCTTGGAGTAAAAGGCCCAAGAAAAGTCATGAATCCACTGCCTAAGAATTAGTTATGGTCATAAATGCCTTAAATTATAATAGCAACCGAAATCTCCTCTGTTTTAAATCTCCTAATATATGTTATCCGAATTAATTTAATTTAGGGACCCAGTCTATGCAGATTCATGGACAGTGTTGGACTGGAATGCAGCACTTCTCGTGTAACAATTCCCCACATTAATATTTATGTAGCATATGCAATCTATTTCTGTTATTTTTATGGTTGTTATTCTATGTCTGCAAAGGTCATTTAAATTATACTGCGGCCGAAAATTTGTTTCATAAATTTTGATATAAATACTAATTACACACTATAGTAATGCCAGCAGGGATCCTTTCATTTATCACATTTATATCACCTTCGCTGCTTTAGTGATGACATAATGGAAAGCAGTGAAAAACTGGGACAGTTTTATTCTAATATCCTAAAGCTAGTAGGAGTTGCAGCAGGTTGACTTAGTGAATAAGAATTCCTACCACAATTCTTGGGATTTAAGAATCTTTAATAAGGTACGAAATGTTACCAAACAGTTCTGTAAACTAAATTTTACATACCAATTCTTCTAGCCATAAATATTGAATATCTTGTAACAGGTATAACCGGACCTTTACATGCGGATAAATATGGAAATTAGGATTTATATACATTATGTTCTGGTATTTGCCAAAAGCAACGGACAGATATAGTTTATATCTTTTTTTTTTTTTTAATATCACTTTACATAAACAAATGTAACAGTTTGACACGCAGATCCAGGCTTTCACTATACGAATTTCTTGACAGGACGTGTAACAACATTTTACTGCACTACTTAGACTGGACTTTGGGACGAAATGTTGCACTTTATACAAAAAAGCACATTAATACCAATAATATTCTGTTAGATCGACGTTTAGACTGTAATAATACAAAGTAATTCACATTTTGATACACATTTACTAGAACATTCTTGCCATTCAGTACAAATAGTTGAATTTCTACCTCTTCCCTCTGCCCCCCCACCACCTCCGCCCCCCCGCCGCCGCTCCCGCCCGCCCGCCCCTCCCCCCACATATATGCAAAGACCACAAATCCACATATCCCCTTATTCAACTTGCGATATAACTATTTACAAAATCAAACAGTACACTTTTTTTGTTGTTTTGTTTTTGATGCTAATAATTCTGTATTTACAAGAGGGGGTGGGGGGGAAGGCCGCTGCCTGAGCAGACATGCAGTTGGCGATCTCTAATCAGTGGTTTCCAGTGAAGCCCTACACAGTTGGCATTTGCCCTGGTAACCTTGTCTTCTTATGCATTCTACTAACCCCTTCGCCTACCAAGCCTTGGAACAGAGCAGAACAGTCAGGAAAAAAAAAAATTAAAAAGAAAAAAAAAAAAACAACAAAAAAAAAGAGGAAAAATTAAAAAAAAAGAGAGAGAGAGAGAGAGAAATAATGGAGGACAAAAAAAAAAAAAAGAAAAGAAAAATATTTTTAAAAATTAAGTCTTCATTTTACTCAGTCCTGGGTCTACTGGCAGCATTTTATTTTTGTTTGCTCATTTAAATTTTGATTTCAGAGTGTCCATTATTTTTGAGTCTTTAAATAGGGTATTTGTTTGCTCGCTTGGGGCTTTTTTTTTTTTTTTGTTTCGGTTTGTGTTTTGTTGTTGTTGTTGTTTTGTTTTAGCGTTTTAGACGTACCATTCGTTAAAATTTGATGTAAGCGTGCTGTGGCTGGACGTGTGATGGACTGCGGAGGAGGAAGGGGATAAGGAGCTGGCAGTCTGGTTTTCTGTGGATGGAGACACGATGGTTGGAGGGGTGGAGGACTCGTAGCCTGAGCTGGCGGCGGGAGAAGGCTGGGACCCCTGCGAGGATGATTCATGGACCTGCAAGAGAAAACCCGGGCAGAGATAGAGATCGGCGGCGGGAGGAGGCCTCGGCCCGGGGATGCGCCGGGCGCGGGCCCCAGCAGCGGGCCCCAGGCTCGGGCTCTCCTGCGGGGCTCCCCGGCGGCCCCGGCCCCGGCCCCTGNNNNGGCCGCGCCGGCCCCGCCGCCCTCCGCCCGGGCAGGCCCGCACGCCGGCCGCCCTCCGTTTACCTTCATGTGCTTTCGGAGGGAGCTGGGGTGCGTGTAGGACTTGTCGCACATTTTGCAGAGATAGGGCTTGTCGGAAGTGTGCACATGCATGTGCTTTTTGCGGTCGCTGCTGTTTGCAAAGCGCCTGTCACAGCCCTCGAACTCACACTTAAATGGTTTTTCACCTATTGCAGAGGGAAGGGGGAGGGGGGGGGAAAGGGATCTGATTAAGCAGGGCAGGCTGGATCGCTCATTGTCACCGCACCGCCGGACGGAGCTCGGGGCTCCATTTCAAACACTTGCAACTTTCTAACTTCAGCGCGGCTCAAATCCCAAAACCTTGCTGCTAGTCTCTATCCTTTCCGGACCTCCGACCCCCGCAAAGCTCCCGGTTCGGAGAGCAGGGGAGCTAAATAACTTTTTTTTCGCCCCCCCTCTTTCCTTTGGAGGGGCGAGTTTCCTTTCAACCCCAGTCCCGGGCACCTCTCCCTCTTCACAACGCTCCGAGCGAGAGAGCAGGCGTGGTGGGATATTACACACGATCCTCAGCTCCTGGTTTCCGATTTTATAGTTCGTTCTCGTAATATTTTACTATCTCACCCCACTCCAACCCCCTCCCCCATATTTTCTTGCAATATTGAAAATTATTCTGTCCGGGAAATCAACGAGAGGGCAGCTCCACAAACCCTCGGCAAAAGCGCTAGGGAAAGCGGCTCTGGCTTTCAGCGTTCGGGGGTGGGAGCAAGGGGAGATCGCTCTCCCGGTCAGAGGCTGCTGCATTCCCACCTCCCACGAAGGAAAAAGTTCTCAGGAATACCGGCGCCTCCCCTCCGCACAACAATAACACAGTAACGCGCCGGGCTCGGTTTGTTTAATATCGCTCAACGGAATTAAATATTTACCAAGCCCTGAATTGCAGAGAGGAGACGAATGAGCTGCCTGCAACATTTAGCACAATTTCTCATCGTGCCACAGCCAAAACTGCCGAACAATAATTAATTAAAACCTATAAATTTAAACAGGACAGGTTGCTGCGATCCCCCACCCCACCCCCTCCGCCCTAACAATCCCAGCAGCAAACCCTGCCGTCCTCCCCCTCTGCCTCGGCAGGGATCATTTTCTTTTTGTTGCTGCTGCTGGCGTGGCTGTGACCGAGCTCGTTTTGCAGCGGAGCTCCGAGCCGGCCTCTCCCGGAAAAAAGCAGCGGTCCCTGGACCAAACCCCCTCCTCCCCGTGCGAGCCTCAGGCAAGCCGGGCCCCGGCCCCTCCGGCACGGCCCCGCGTCCCGCTCCGGCCCCGGCGCTCGGCGCTTCCACTCGCACAGAGAAAAGCGACAGAGAAGGTTACCGTACCTGTATGAGTTCTTTTGTGTATTTTGAGATTCTCTGATCTGGCAAACACTTTGCCACAGCCTGGGAAAGGACAGGGGAAAGGTTTTTCACCTGTGTGGACTCTGATGTGATTTACAAGTTTATATTTGGCCTTGAAAGGTTTCCCTTCTCTTGGACACTCTTCCCAGAAACATATGTGATTGGACTGCTCGGGTCCTCCAACGTGCTCCACCGTGACATGAGTCACCAGCTCGTGCATCGTGCTGAAAGTTTTGTTGCAGGACTTTTTGGGGTTTGACAATTGCTCGGGCTCAATCCACTTACAGATGAGTTCCTGTTTGATGGGCTGCCTCATGTAACGAAAGAAGGCCCCTGCCCCGTGGTGGGCTGCCATGTTCATGTTCATGTGGCCGTAGCCGTGCAGCTGGGTCGAGGCGTAGTGCTCGGAGCGGGGGCTGGTGACCTGGCCGTACTGGTCGGGTCTGCCGTACATGTCTCCGGAGAAGCCCAGGCGCATCTGCCCGTTCACCACGTTAGGCGAAGCGTGGCTGGTGGCTTGTTCGTGCAGCCCCGGGAAAAGTATATGTCCCGCGGCATCTGTGTGTCCGTGGGGTCCGGCGAAGCTGCCGGCAGCGGAGGCGAAGAGGCTGTGCTGGGCGCTGGCGGCCGCCGCCTCCCCGAAGCCGCGGTTGCGGAACAGAAAGTCCCGGGTGGAGTTGAAGGCGGCGCTGGAATAGGAGCTGACATGGGTCGGGTGGTGGTGGTGCCCCAGGGCCGCCGCCGCGTAGCCGGGAGCCTGCGAGGTGAAGGCGGTCTGGCCGGCCGAGGCCAGCTCGTGGGTGCTGGGGTTGATTTTGAAGGCGCCCATGCCGTCGGCGAAGGGGTTGATCCCCAGCCCCACTTCTCTGTCCGTGACATCGGCCGTGGAGTGGTGGCGAGAGGATCCGAAGGTAGTGACTCCTATGGCGGGATACTGCGGTCCAGCATCCAGAAGCATCTTCCCAGCGTCGATGCAGCAACCAAAAAAAAAGCACGCGCGCACACACACAACGCGGAGAGAAGCAGCAGCAGCAGCAGCGGCGGCGAAAACACCCTCTTTGGAAAGTCAGCGACGATCACCACCAAAGCAACCACATCAAAAACACCCCCTTCGGCATCAGCGCAGGGGGAAGGGGAAAAAAAAAAGGGAAAAAAAAAAAAAAAAAGGCTGGTGCGGAAGGGGGGAAGAGATCTTCGCAGTTGCAAATAATAATAATAATAATAAAAACGTGCCCCAAAAATATTCACTGTCTCTCTGCTTTGAGTTTTCAGGGAGGTTTAAGTGGGGAGGGGGGGGTTGGGTGAGCTCAAAAATAAACTGGCTGCAAATAACAATAACGGCGAGAGTTCAACACAAGCAGCAAAAAAAAAAAAAAAAAAAAAAAAAAAATAAAAAAAAACAAAAAAAAAAAAAAAACCTCTAAAACAAAAAAGAAACTTCCTTCAGTGATTTTTTTGGCTATAGGAATGTTGCAAAGTGGCCGAGAGATTGTTTCTCTCTCCTCTTCGAGCTTCCCCACACTCACCCGATTTTTTTTTTTTCGGGGGGCCTTTTTTTTTTTTTTTTTTTTCGCTCCGCAAAAAAAAGGCGCAAATCATGCACAATATTGTCTTTTGCGGTTTATCTTCCTGGGGAGAAACTTTCACCTCCTCAGCCGGGCGGTGAACGCGAGACTGATAGCGGCAATCATTCCTGCAGATAAATGAATTGAAAAGACGACACCGTCCCCCCCCTTGATGAATGGGAGCCGGGGGCGGAGCGCCGTGCGGGCGGACGTGGGCGCGCATTGGCCGGCGCCGGCTCCCCCTTCCCCGCGTCGCTGCCCCCGGCCCCGCCGGCTGCCGCCTCTGATTGGCCGCTCCGCCTCATCCATCGCAGGTATTGTGGCGCCCTGACACCGCTCTGACAAACGGGGCTGCGGCAGCCCCAACTTTTTTTTTTTTTTTTTTTTTTTTTAAAATAAATATAGGTATTTTTTTTTTTTTTTTTTTTTCTTTTT
>NW_024502014.1:1404059-1447231 GCF_017590055.1 Onychostruthus taczanowskii
GGTTTTACCCTTTTCCTTTTTTTTTTTTTTTTTTTTTTTTGCCCCCACGAAAATATTTCCAGCGCATCTTTTTGTGTGTATGTGTACGCTAAGGAGAAAAAAAAAAAAATCTATTATTATTAGGGTTATTTTGACCCCCGCTCTCCCTCTCTCTGTCCCTGTGTCTCCAGCATTCTGATAATGATGGTTATGATGATTTCGTGGTGATCCTGAATTTTTAAGATCACTGAGCAACTTTTTAGGCTTTGGAAAGAGAAGCCCTATAGGGATTCGCGTGTTTTGAAGGTGTTTTCTTCTTATTTAAAACTGAAGCTCTCCGAGAGTAGGTGCTGGGTGCACTTGATCTAATTTTTAAACAGCAGGCGTGATTTCTCTGTGTAGCTGACTCTATCCCTCCATCAGGTTTCTGAAATAAATCTTGTTTTCTGCACCCATCAAAACGCAGGTGGGTGAGCACTCTTAACTTTCTAATTTTGTTGTTGTTGTTTCGCCTTCTTTTTTTGTTATTTTCTTTCTCTTTTCACTCTTGCTCTCATTTTCTCTCGCTGTCGCTTGCTCTCTCTTTTATGGAGCCTCTCTCATTCAGGTAAAACTGTAAATTTTCCAAACCTACATTATTTCTCCTCCTACTGTAACTCACGGTTACTTTTCTCTGTCTCTCTCTTTTTTTTTTTTTTTTTTTTGGGGGGGGGGGGGGGGGGGAAGGAAATTTATTTTAAGTCCTCGATAGGAGCAATGTAAATTTTCTGACATTCAAACCTTTTCTAGTTCACAAATCAGTCACCCTTGTCACAGTTATTGAAATTCCTCAACTTGCCACACCAGGACGGTGGAAAAAGCAGGCGGTGTCTTTGTTGCTGACCAGGCTTTTGATCGCCAGAGAAAATTTACTTACCTTCAGATGAGTGAGCAGAAAAAGAAATAACACTCCCTTTGATTTAGTTAGAAAAATGCAGACATTTGGATTCAGTGCAAACATACAACACTTGGTTGTTTTCTAGATGCAACCCTCGATTAACCTGTCTTTCCCCAGCTCAAAGTCTATTGAAAAACTGTGGATAGTTCTTTTTTGTTCCCGCTACAAAGAGCCATTGACTATATATTAAAATGATTGTTCAAATGTATAAGTATGGTATTTAAAAGCAGAAAACCTTAGTGGCTTAATCAATTAAGCTAAGCAACATTTGTGCAATATTTTAAACGATGCTTCGGCTCTTAAAAAATATCTCAGGAAACTTTAAAATATAGACGTCTTTGTGTGTGTATGTATAGACACACTTACGTATGTGCTCATGTGCGTACATATATAAAACTGGCAATTTATTTATTTACTCGCTCGCCTGCATATTCATTAGCTCTAATTATTTTCTAGTAACGAAAACACCAAAAGCTCGCTAAGAGTCAGACTCCATACATTTCGCCTTTGTTCAGTCCCTCACTTGCCTCCTTCGCAGCTCAGTCCGAGCCCCTCCAATTCCTAGTTCCAAACAAAGAAACTTTAAACTCATCCTCTCTAATTATAGCCGCTGGTAAGCAATCCGCAGCGCAGGTACTGGGGAGTCGGACCGGCAGCGCTGCTGCGAGAACCCTTCTCGGGCGAGAACTGCCTCATTTTGAGAGGTATAAAATGGCCATTGCGGCTAGAAAACAAACAAACAAACATCAACGACAATAAATAAACTTTGATACGCCTTGACGGAATGTTCCCTGCAGTTTATCTGCAGACGCAGTGTGCCTGTGCTCGGTGCAGGAGACAGCTTTCAAAGCAGATCTATTATGTAATTTTCCTTGGATCTCGGGAGGCTTTACAGGGTTTGGTGGGTTTTGGGGTTGTTTGGTTTTTTTTTTTTTTTTAGAATAAGTGTGAGTTGAATCTACACGTTTGCATTTATTCTACAGAATCCATTTGGTGGAATTGCAATAGCTCAGAGCAACAGGTATACCCGCTCTAGGGAGCGCCTGGGTGTGGACATAGTCTTGAGGCGGGTGTTGCACTACTTTCTGTATTTGGTGCTAAAATTAGGCGAAGGACAGAGCTGTCAGCCTTATTGTGAAGTGTGCTGGGCGATGGCATTCGGAGAGCTGGAAAGTTGGGTAGTTCAGTGCTAGCCTGCCTCCCAGTGCAAGGGGAAACCAGTGATCATTCCAGGTCGGTGCAAAATGTACGAGAAGGCAGACGAGAAGGTATTTTTAGGAAGCGTATCTAAATATACAGTGTAAGAGTGAATGTAAAAAAAAAAAAAAATGTTGTGGGTTGTAGAAGTTATCAAGTGGGATTTGCGGTGCGCTCTCTGCAGGAAACGAAAGCTGCTCCAGTTCAAAGCCACATGCACCAACGTGACATATAAGCCATTAAAATATCATCCTGACGGCTCATTTCTGCTTCATCATACATTCCCTAACTGCTTCCAGAAAGCAAGAAAAGAAGAAATGAAGGATGACCGCCTCGATGCAAGCGCCAAAGAGGTGGTGGGTTCTTAGGGGGGGGGGGGGTATTGTTTTCTTCTTTCATTCTTTCTTTCTTTTCCCTTCCCCTCCACCCCCACTTTTATTTTCGCCAGTTCAGAAATGAGGGGAAACCTTCAACAGGTCGCAGGGGTAAGTGCTTGGGTGTAGAGGGTGCCTGTGCAGTCGAGGCATTTGGCTAGCCCCCACCGCCTGCCCCAAGGGCTGGAAGAGAGCTCCCTGTCGTCGGGGGAGGGGGTGTCGTCTGGAGGAGGCTTGGCCACCCCGGGAAGAAGGGCTGGAACCTTGCGGTGCGGGGGGGGACAAGCGCCTCGGCTGCCCCTCGCCCACGTGGGGCAGGGTCCCGGCTGCACCTCGGCGGGCGGGGGCGGGCGGAGGGCCGAGAACCCGGGAAGCACCGAAGGGGGGATCCGACACCTTCTGTCGGACGCCGGGAGCCGCGCCCGCCCCCCTAAATGCAAAGGGAGGCTCGGCCTGGAGGAGCATAGCGGCGGAGCTCCGCGGAACAGGGCTGCGGGGTGCGCAGAGCGGGGCTGAGGCGCTCCCCGCCCCGACTGCCACCGGGCTGGCTTCGGACGGGCAAGCACCGGGACCGGAAGGATCCTGCGGCAGCCCGGGCAGGGCCGGGAACCCGGGACGGCGCGCAGAGGGGGGACGAGGGCTGACAATGGCGAGCCCCGTGGGGAGGCGTCCCTGGGGACGCGCTCCCCGCCCAGAACCTCGCCCACCGCCGCGCCCGGTGCCACGGGGGCCCTCCGGGAGACCCGGCACCTCAAGCCCTGCTTTATAGGCGGGTGCGGGAGGGACGGAGCCCGGCAGCTCGGCCGGCCCCCTCCGGCCTCTCTCCGCCCCCCGCAGGCAGAGCCGGGGGCGCTGCTCAGGGAACTGGGTGCTGCCGCCTACTCCGCGCACAGCCCGGGGAGGGGCTGCGACCCCGCTCCCGGCCCCGAGGGGCCGTCCCGTGTCTGAAACCGGCCGGGGAAGGGGGAAAGCTCCCAAACCCCTGCCCAGGGCGATACACCCGAAGGTGACCTCTGACCCGAGTCCAAGTCAGTGTACCAGCCGCGGGCACCGGCACAGCGCCGACCCATGGGGGCTCGCTTGGGCTTCTCGCCGACCCCTTTCCGGTCACTCCTTTGTCACGCACGATCCCTCAGCCCCGGGGAGTCCAGCCCGTTGGCCGGGCTTTTCTCGGGTCTCTCTTCACCCGGAGACGAGAAACTTTATTTCTGCACCGAGCCCTTCCTGGGGAACGCTCCCTCCGCCCTGCGCGGCCGCGGAAAGTCCAGGTTGCGTGACAAGCCGGTGGTGGCGGGGCACACCCGCCGCTGCTGCAGCCCACTCGGTCTGGCTCACAAGCTCCCCGCGGCCCCCGGGATGCCCCGCGGCGGCTGCTCCGGCCCCGCTCAGCCGGCTCCTTCCACCCGGCGCGGGAGCGAGCGTCCAGGGGAGGGGACGGGCGGGTTCCATCGCACCCCAGCGCGACACCGCGGGGAACTGGTACCCCACACTAGCGCCCGACATCCCAATGCCTTGTGCAAGGGGACATCTTCACCCTCCTGCTCCGCCGACGGCACAGTGCGGATGAGAAAAGCGTGCGAGGTCGAGCCAGAGTTTTAGCCAATATTTACTCTGAAATGCAGAACTGTTTTGCCTTCCTTTTTGTCATCTGGTAGCCATTTGAAATATTAAATGCAGCGATTTTTTTTTTTTTTGTCCAGTTTCAACAAGTTTTGGCGAACACTTGGGAACTGAGCACTCCTCCAGCCTCCCATCCTAACCAATAAAGCACAGCTCCTGCAAACCTCTCACTAGCGGGGCAATGTTGGCCGCTCTGACTTGGGAAAAGTGCGAGAATGAATGGAAGTTGACTAGGAATTTTAATTCCTAATGGATTGTTAAAGTTTTGACAGTATTTTTCATCACAGCAGTGAAAATACTGAGGACATCAAATTATTTATGAAAGATTATGATACCATGATGAAGTTTCGTAATTAATATCATCAAGTGTTTGTCTTAGTACAGATTTTTGTTTACTAGCTCTGGAGTGCCTATAATAATACTAGCAAGAGTAATAATAATAATATAGCGAGAGTAATAATAATAATAATAATAATAATGTCGTTTTAAGTAACTGATTCCAGATTCTAGTGTGCTTTTCTATATTAAAAACCAAACAAACAAAATCTTGAGAATTTCATAGATATCTGCAAAAATTCAGACTCAGACTGCTTCCAGCCCCAGATCTGCTCTCAAAGCTATTGCTGCCGCTCAAAGCAAGCTGTGCAAAGTTCTGCCTGTAGCAGTGGCAGTGCTCTGCCTTACAGAGAGCAAAGAGCAAGCTGAAAATTATAGGCAGGGAGAAGTGCCAGGGTGGTACTATACTAATCCTTGCTGAGACAACAACTTGTGTTGGAGGCTCGCAGAGAGTCCGGAATTTAATTTCGGGACGGAAGGATCTGTAAACAATATAGCCGAGTGGGTAAAAACTTGCCTTACAATAGCCTGCCAGAAGGTGAATGTCAGATCAAAGGAGAACTGAAAAGATGTCCTTTCATATTTTTTTTTCCCCCTAAATCAACCATGGAAACTTCATGACTCCATAAAACATGTGCTGCTTTGCTGGGGAGACAGCCTCCAGTTTCCCCTCGGAGAAAGATTCTCTTCCCCTCTCATTGCCTAACTTGTGTTTTGGTTTGGTTTTATAGGTTGGGGGTTCTTGGATTTTTGGGGTTTTTTCCTTTTCTTTTTGAATCCATGATGCCCAACATACAGGGTGCCTCACTCATTCCATATCACACATGAATAGTTTTGCTCTTAACTTTCTACCTCTCTCCCCAAACAGGAACAAAGTCAAGAAATGAGGCACAAGACTCCCCTCGTAATGAGGAAAAGAAAACGACTTTACAGAAACATCCTGGAAAAGTCAAGTAAGTTAAAATATGTCCCTTTTACTGTTCAAAGGAGACTGTATTTTTTTTCAGCTTAGTGTTTAACGTACTTGCGTAAACACAAATCAGCGACAGAACACCCCACCAGCAGCTGCCTAATCCTGCTCAATGCCTATTCATTTGGAGGTTCTAGAATTAATATTTGACGACTCTCTCATTGAAACAACAACCCCTGACCCCATGTGATTGCACTGTCACATTATTCTATGACATATTCATCTTGAATTCATTTACGGACGATTTGATTGGAATGAGGTTTGACATGTATTGGATCCTATTAAAGAAGAAGACTTTGATCTTGTTGATGGGGTTTACATGATATGTATCATCTTTACCAGGGATACCAGGCTTCCACAATGTGGTGTCTAAGTAGTCAGTGACTGACAGCTTATCTGACAGGAATACCTTAATCTTGAGGTCCTGAATGAAATATTCTATTTAAAATAAGCATATGATTTGCTTGTCCTAGGGTAGCTCTAGGTCACAAAATGTGAGCGGCAAACCTAGGCACAAACCGTTGCTTGTCTGGTGGCTGACTTCCCATTGTTCGGGAACCCTGAAATAAAGAAGTCCCCGTAAGTGGATATGGGGCGAGAGAGTAAAAACAAAGGCAGAGTGTGCTCTCGAGCTACTCGGTACCCTCTCCTCCCTGAGGTGAAACTGGGATTGCTGAAAGGCGTTCTTGAATCACCTCTTCCTAACCAGCAGTGCCTTCTGCCGGGGGCAGGCAGGGACTCGGGCTCAGGTCCTGAGTCTGCTTCCCGCATCCCTCTCTGCCAAAGAGAGTTTAAGGGATAAGGAATCGCGCAGGGTGGCTTTCTTGGTCCTCTCTGTTTTCACTCCTCGAGTTTTTTCTCTTTCCCACAGTAAAGATGAGGGGTTTTCAGACAGATCTGTTCGCCTCCTCTCCTTCGGGATTTGAAGCCTAAAAAAGTAACCCCCGAAGCCTCTCTGAATTGTTCAGAGCATCCCGGCCTGGCCCAGCCTTCGGGCACCGGCTGGATATTTTGTAGCTGGCTGGTAGGGAAGTTTCCACAGAGGTGGAAGTGGGAGAATACGGAGGGGATGAAGGTCAAATTTGGCGTTCTTCAGTACTTCCCGAGGGCAGGAGCTGTGCCTTGACCTGAGCACGGTTAGAAAGGGGGCTGTGTCTTTGAAGCAATATTAGAGATAGCCACAAGCATCTTGATGTTTAGGTAGATTACTACCGAAAGAACAAGGCTAAGGTGAAGCCGATGAGCAGCTGGGGCTGTTCCCATCCCGCAAAGGGATGTGCAGCCGGTGTCACGCCGCAGGCCCCGGCGGGGCGGGGGTGCGGGCAGGGGCCGGAGGGTCGGGGCTGCCCCGCGGGCCGCCCTCCCCGAGCTGCGGCAGGCGGAGCTCTGGGCCCCGCATGGCGGAGCGGAAAGCGGGGGGGACAGCTCAGCCCTCAGCCAGGGCACAGCCCCGGCCTTCTTCCACGAGAGCCGGGTCGGAGAAGTGCTTGTGACTCGTCTTGACAATGTGTCACCTCTTTAGAACAACCCTCCAGCTCGGGCTAGCTTTGGGGCCAGGGGCTGAGGACGGGGTCGCGGACACACAGCAGCCACAGGAAAATTCGTACTCAGGATCAAGCAGCCAGTTTGCTGGCCCGGCAGAAGCTGTTGTTGACACATTTGAGAGTTTGCCGAGAGCCCGGCGTGTCCGGTCAATCGGGGCTCAGGCCGCTGCCAAGAAGCAGGAGACCTCGGTCACCTCTCGAGTGGCAGCAGTATGAGCCCCAGCTGCCAAAGGGCTGCACAGACAGGCGTTCAAGTTTTCAAAACATTGTGGGAGATGAGCGGAGCCCGTCCGGTCTGGGCCCGCTCCCCTCCTCTTCCCCGTTTCTCCGCCTCCCCGCAGTCATGTGGCGGCCCCCGCCCGCTCCCCCCACGCACACAACCGGGGCTCACATCAACCTCACCTTACAGTGAGGGACACCGAGGGCCAGGTTCTCCTACGCTGCCTGGAAAAGGCTGTGAGAGACGGCCCTGAGTGGGGGGCAACTGAGAGCCATGAGTGTCTGGCAAGAAATCCTCACAACATTTGAAATGAACTTAGGGCAAAATGGTTATGACTTTTTTTAATTGGCAAACTCTTCCAGATGCTTTCTCCCTTGACTGAGAAGTGTCAGAAATGATGGATAACAAGTATGTAGAGATGCAGTGTTTTAAGGAGGTGTGAGGAAAGCAGCTTTATTTGGGATTCACAGTCTCAGTACATTTGTAAGTAACAGATTCATACTTCCTAACGTTTGTCTCTTCTGTGCACTCCTATTGAGATGGTCATGAATAGGACTGTCAAATCCATTTCGTAGAGCAAGTAGACTTGAAAGTTGAGATATTGTGAGGATGGTGTGTGGTTTAAAATGCCTGCGTAAACATGTTATGTAAGGTTGGGGAGCTAATTGCATCATTTGTCACTTTTCATCATCTCCACTCAGAAAGATGTGTGCAAGGATGTATCTATAGCTAGCTACCTGAATATGCACCTAGTTTTACGGTGCAAGTATGGTAAATGCAAGCAGAAACAAAATACGTGATTGCAGCCAACCCAGAATATGCAGAGCTGTGACAAAGATGTCTCCTATGTGGTTATGTATGTCCTAAACTTTAATCTTATGGTTTCCAGCCATTGCCTTGCAGCTTCAGTTATGAAAGTAGGTGGGTTGACATTGCCAAGTAGTTTCTTGTTTTACTACTTCACATAAAGCCTATTGATTGCCAACACTTAAATTCTTATGGAAACGCAAAATTCTGTGCTGGGAGCTTTACCTGACATGCATCTGGTAAAGAACCCACTGGCAAGTTAACAGCGAGTCAATGTATTAAAATGATGAGAGTTTGATAGGATGGGTAGAGAATTAATCATTGCTATATTTCATAAGACTGTGAGGTTATTGGTGGAGCCGTTTTTGTGTCAGGATCCAAGTATTGTGGTAATACAGTGGGTAGATATTTAAAGATATGTTTTTCTTTCTTGGAGCAGAACAATCTTTTCCCATGTTTCATTAACTTTTTTTAAGTTCACAATCCCCTCCATAAAAACTTAAGCAGATGCATCCTCCTGTGCTGAAGCCCTAAGCTTTTCTAAACCTGTAAGGCCTCAGTGTGTCCAGCTAAACCCCAAACCCACACTTCCACTACTAGCACGCAAACCCTGCAGACCATGTTATTTCCTTCAGGTGAGAATCATCAGAACCGAGTCCACTATGAATGTTTGGCAATGCTTTTCCTTCAAGCCAAGGACGGGGATTTTACGTGGAACTACCCTGTAAGTGTGCGTGAGAGAAAGTGAGAGAGGGAAAGGGAGAGACTCCCTCTTCTGGGTTAAACACTCAGATTCAGCCTGAACATCACGATTTCTCGCATTGCTCTGGCGGCCAGTCATCAGATAACTTTATGAACAGATGAAACTTGTCCGAGGAGGGGGAAGGGAATGGGAGTCTCAGGGATCCTCTGTCGGGGCCCAGGGGCAGCCCAGTCGCGGGCCGGTACCCGAGTCCGGGCTGATCAGGCCTGGCCAGCGAGCGGCCGGCGCGGCTCCGGCCGAGCTTCTGCCGGGCAAGGACCCTCTCTCTCCCCGCGCTGCAACAAGTGCCGAGGGCCCGCCGGCAGGACCGGCTCCGGCACCGCTCCGGCTCCCGCTGCTCCGGCCGGGCGGCGGGGACCGGCGGGGCTGCCCGTGCTCTCCCGGGGGCGAGCCCCGCGGCCGCCCCTTCTCTCAGGGCAGGGCAGCGGGAATGGACAGAGGCGAGGGGGAGGCCGGGGCGATGCCCTCCACTCCCGCCGAGGCTTTTTTCCCGGCCGCAGGCGGAAGCCCGGCAGTGGCCGGCCCCGGGCGGAGACCCCCGGGCGGAGACCCAAAAGAAAAAGCCCCAGTGCCGGGCCGGGCCCCAGATGGGGACGCCGGGAGAAGGGTTGGCGCGGGAGCGCATGCGCAGCCCGTCCCCGCGCTCGCCCCCCGCGGCACCGGCGATCTCCCTTTCAGGCGGCGGCGGGACCTGTCGCGGTGACGTCACGGCGGCGGCAGCCAATGGGCGGGCGCGGCGATTGTGCGGCCGGCGGGGCAGCGGCGAGGCCGGACCCGCCGCGCCGTGAGGGCCTCCCCGGCCCCGGGCAGGACGGGCCGCGCCGCGGGACCTCCCCGGCCGCCGCCAAAGCCTCCCGCCGGCCCCCAGCCCACCCGCTGGCACAGCCGCCCGTGCGTCCCGCGCCAGGGCAGCGGGACCGGGAAACTTTTTTATTTTGGGAGAAAGGAGAAAAAAAAAAAAAAAAGAAAAAGAAAAAAAAGGAGAAAGTTGTTTCCCTCGCTCCCCTCCTTCCCCCCCGCTGCCCTGTGTATCTCTCCTCCCGCTGTCAGGTGACTTTTTAGCGTTAGAAGCTAATGAGCGTGGATGCTCTGGGGATCCCGGTGATGGACCCTGCTGCTCTCTCCAGGCGGAACACGGCGCTGAGATTAGCAGACTTGGCGGGGGCTCCTCGCCACCATCACCACCCCCCTCAGAGCATGACAGGCTTCCCGGGCCTCGCCGGGCACCCCCACACCACGGCGCCCACGCAGCCGGGGCAACACGCCGCCGAGTCCCGCCTCGGGCCGCAGCAGCTCCGGCCAGAACACATGGGGCACCGCCACCATCCTCCTCCTCATCCTCCTCCTCAGCATCACCCCGCGGTCCTTAAGATCAGCCCTGCCCCTCATCCCCACCACCAGCTCCACCACCACCACCACCATCATCATCATCATCATCATCATCATATGGCAGGCCAAGCCGAGGTGGTCTCTAGTCAAACGGCAGCGTTTGGCCCGGCGCAGTCACCAGCAGCCCCTTACCCCGTCTCTCACCCAGCCCAGGCTCTGGCAGCAGGTAGGGACTTCTTCATACGCAGAGACCTGCCGGCCCCACTCATGCCAGGGCTGACCGAGCAGCACCCCGCTGCAAGTTCTCACCACGGACTGTTTGTCTCAACAACAGGTAGCTACCCCGGACACCATGGGCACCAGCACCACCACTCAGAAGCTGGGAATACCTCTCTGTTCACTGGACTCCATGAGCAGCCTCCCCATGCAGCTCCAGGTGGCCATCTAAACGGACAGCTCAGACTGGGGTTACCTGGAGAAATGTACGCCAGGTCTGAACATTTCACTCAAGTACCAGCCTCCAGGACAGATCATTTTGCTGCTTCTTCACTTCATAACTACGGTGGTATGAATCTGAACGTGAACCTGGCTCCACATCACGGCCCGGGTGCCTTCTTTCGTTACATGAGGCAGCCCATCAAACAGGAACTCATCTGTAAGTGGATTGAGTTGGACCAGACTCCCAAAAAATTATGCTCGAAAACTTTCAGCACGATGCACGAGCTGGTGACTCATGTCACGGTGGAGCACGTTGGAGGACCCGAGCAGTCCAATCACATATGTTTCTGGGAAGAGTGTCCAAGAGAAGGGAAACCTTTCAAGGCCAAATATAAACTTGTAAATCACATCAGAGTCCACACAGGTGAAAAACCTTTCCCCTGTCCTTTCCCAGGCTGTGGCAAAGTGTTTGCCAGATCAGAGAATCTCAAAATACACAAAAGAACTCATACAGGTCAGTATGTAAAGCTCTATTTACTCTCTTTCTCTCCGTTATTCCGCGTACTGATTTTCTACTTTTTTTTTTTTTTTTTTTTTTTTTTTTTAATGTATCCTTTGAGTTGTTATTGAATGCACGCCAAGTACTTCTGGAAAATAAATTCTCAGATTTGTTTGCTTCTTTACCGTTTGGTGAAGGGGGAGGAAAGGGGGGGAAGGGGAGAGCGAGAGCAAATCTCAGAATTCTCGTCCATATTTTTTTTCTGATTGTGTGGAGAGGTTGCTGTAATGTTTATATGAGTAGATTTATGTAAATATCGAACGATATAGCTACTATTTCTGCTAATTCACACAGGCGAGGGTTTTTGGGTTTTTTTTTCCTATTTAAAGTAGTCGGGGGGAAAAAATGAAATCATTGTGCAAGCTCACAAATTAAAAGTGAACAATGGAAGTTACAACTTGTCTAGTCAGTTTTGACTGATGTCGCTGAGATGCTGCTGCTCGAACATTGTGAGAATAACACAGCTGCGACCTTTTCGTTCAACAGTTCTGTTTTGGGCAGAGGGAGTTTCAAATGTTTGATCTGAATAACACTGACATTTTTAATGAGCATTGCCTTCCAACGACTTTCTGCATTCGCAAATATGGGGAGCTGCGATTTCTGATTCTCGTGAGGGGAAAAAAAAAAAAAAAAAAAAAAAAGAAAAGAAAGAAAAGAAACCCTTGTGTTGTTTCGGCCTGTACATTCTGAAATGTCATTTGCAGATCTGTTAAGTGAAATTGGGACATGTGTCAGAAACATCTGTTAGTTCTAGTTAACAGAAAATAAAGTAACACGATGGACGATCTTGCAGAACTACGTTTGAACTCTTCCGGCCAGGAAAGCATTTATAATTAATGAAATTGCACGTAGAAAGTTTTCACACTTCCAGGAGCAGCTTGTGAAGTTGTATTAATTAGTTTAGCAGCCGGTGTTTGTAGTCCATAGCGCTGGATTGTCTTTTTTTTCTTTTTTTTTTTCTTTTTTTTTTTTTTTATTTTTTCCTTCTCTAAAGAAGAAGATAAGAAATAAGCCCTTTTTGGAAAATTTAATCTGTTCCAGTGTAGGGTTTTCCACCTCCCACCCCCTTCTGTACAGCCTTATGCACTGCGAGGGAAACTACATAATCCTATTGTAAGATCTGCTTACAGCCAAACGATTTTTTTCGCCTTCCAGTTCATAAAACTCCCCTTCCCCCATGCTCTGTGCAGGGCTTGACCTTCCAGGAGTTGCATTTTTTATGATAGAGCGCGACGTGATATAATATGCAGAACATACACTAATTTCGTATCGCTATCATCTAAACATAGCACTGAGATTTTACAGCGACCGTCACTCGTCACCTCATTATTTTTCCATCGCTCTATGAGGAAGGAGTAAGCCTGTGTGCGGGGCGGGGGGGTGGGGGGAGGAGGTGGACGACAGCATAGTTGTGTTCCTCGGCTGCCTTCTTGGCCCCCTTTTTCCTCGAAAAAGGGGTATCCCCGGGTCACGTAACTTGTATCCCAGCCAGTTCCTTGTTGGATCAGCACAGGTACAGCCATTAACCGGGAGAGCTCATCTCTTAATGATAGTGTTTTTCTTAAGTAAACAAACTTTTACTGCTCTTTAACGGCCTCACTGTTTGAAGTCTCTGAAGCAGAAAATGGTTAAATTCTTGGGAAAACTGACCTACATCGGAGATGCAGGTTCAGGGCAAACCCGAGAGCGAAGATTTGCGTTTATTAAACACCATTCGGCGCGTCTGTACTTTTGGCTTTAACTTTCTCGGTGATTAATTGCTGTATTGTGCAAACTCCTGCAGGGCCTTTATGGTTCCAGCGTCTCTATTAAACACCCAGAAGTTGTCAAAAACGCAATGTTTCTGAAACCCTGATAGAACTCACTACGAATTATTCATGAAGACGGTTCTAGATTCAACAGGAAAATTATTGCCTCCTTAAATATTAATGACTTCTGATTTCTCCGAGGCTGGGGAGCAGGCAGAGGGATATCTGGCTGTGTACGAGCTTTCCAGGTTGGAGGATAAGGCCGTTAAGGCGGCGGCAACGGGACGAGCAGGACGGGCTGGGATCACTTCACCGCCTTTCCTGAGGGCCAGGAACAATAGTGCGAGGCGTGGGACGGAGCCCCGCTCCCCCCCTGCGGCCCCCGCCGCCCCCGCGCCTCGCCCGCAGCCCGGGAGCCGCCAGCTCCGGCTTCCCCCCGCCACCGCTCACCCGGAGAAGTTGGTAAATACCTTAATCCACTCCCGGAGACGGGGGATTATGCCACAAATTCCAGGCTGAGTTTCACTGAACACTTTTGCCCAGCTACAAGTGTGGGGCTAAAATGGCGGTTGAGTCTCCATCGCCCGCGGAACTTTGTGCGTGGCTGCGGCTCCGTGCCCGGGCTGCGGCAGCCGGGACCTGTGCAGTGTCCTCTCCCTGCCGGGCAGGGATTTCCGCGAAAGAAAACCTGCTCTCGCGAAAGGAATACTTGCAAATGGCTCGGATGGCTCCTCTTTATTGAGGCGTTCAGGGAATGCAACCCGGGCAGCTGAGAAAATGCTGCCCTCTTCCCACTTGAAACCCGGCTGCACGGACGGACCTTTCAGTGGCTCTTTCAGGGGGTTAAGCGAAGTTGAACATTTTTCAACTCGGCAAAGCGCAGTGCGGCGCAGCCCGCTTTTACCTGAATGAAACTCACTTTGCACAAGCAGAGTGCTTATGAGGATGGCTTTCCCTGGGGTCTCCTAACTTACTGCTTGCTTGTACTACACTAATATCCTTGATTTGTTGTCTCAACTTAGATGCTGAAGGTCAAATTATTTCCTTACGTGGAACTCTAATTAGATTATAGGCGGGCGTGTGTCTATGCATATGCACCGCTGTATGTCGACGGTATTTGGTTACAGAATCCGCATCGTTTTGTGAGAGACCTTATTTTTTAACCTCTTCTTTCCCTTCCCTCCAACGCCAGATATTTACCCATCCTCTGTGCAAATGTTAGCGGTGCAGGATGTCAGTGCTCCTCATTGACCATTACAGTGCGGAAAGGGCATACTTTAAACGGGGAGCCATGAGCCTTTCCCACCCACCTTGCATAAAGTGCATTCATGTGAAATATTTGGAATGCCTTCCTTTATTTGTCTCTGCTCGCAGCCGAGCCCGATGTAGACTGAGTCTCTCCTACATTTAATCATGACGAATTGAGAGGGAAAAAAATTAAAAACGACAACCACAAATGCACAACCCAAGAAATTAAAAAACCCAAGCCAAAATAAACACACAAACCCAAATATTGGAAGTCCTTTCGGCTACATACGCCATGATGGTGAACACAGTTGCTTTGTTTGCACTTCACATTAAGGTTAGGCCATGTATTTTTGTAGAATCCTCTCCTCCCTGATACTTTTTGACTTTTGACGGATGAGGAGGATATTTTCATAATCGGTTGGTACAGGACCTGGGTACCCCTTGGCAAACAGGGTTTTGCAGTTTGCTATTGTCAGCGACAATAATGCCGTCAGCATTTCATCCTGCTGTGGCTGTGGCGTGTTTCCTTGAAAACCTCCTGCATATCGTCTACCATGCCAGGTCCACACCATTCGAGGTTACACTTTCACACGACTCCAGCAACACGATTGTATTTCTATTATGCGTAACATCGCTTATTATATGATCAGACAATTTAATCCCGATTGCAATTCCTCCAGTGGCTGTGTAGGTTGAAATGAAAAGGGAATCCTACCCTCGCGACAGTGCCGTGCGCTGGCCTAGTCATCCTTCTGCTGAATCTTTATCGTTTTTCCCGTACAATCAGTGTCTTTCTAAAATATTTCGTACTTTAGCACATTGTATCAGCAAGCTGGGGAGCAGGGAAAGGAAGGGGATGTGGATCTTCCATGGCATTGTAATCAGTACAAATATGAAGTGGATGAAATATGATCTAACCAGGTTATGGAAAATATTTCCACGTGCCTGGGGGACTGTGAGAAATGTATTTAACGTAAAAGCCTTCAAAGGGATAAATCACTGACCGCTCTTTCTGCAGGACTTCGGAGTCTGCGGGGACAGCACAAGTTTGCTAGGAACGAGCAGTTCTCCTCTAAGTTTTCCTTGTTTCGGAGCTTTGTCTTTTGCACAAACCCTTACGATGACACACACACAGGCCAGGGGAAAGAGAAGGAGAAGCTGGCTGGCCAGGGCGCCCCGTGTGCGTTCGGGTGGGCACGGAGCGGCGGCTCCGGGGGATGCTCGGCGGGGCCCGCGGGAAAGGGCAGGGCTAGTGAGAGGAGATTCCGCGGGGAGAGGAGCCGTGGCAGGGCCGGAGAGAGGGGTCCGGGGAGGCTGTGGGGGTGAGGGATGCGCTGCTCCCGGCCCCGCCGTCGCCGCTAATGGCTGTGCTCGCCCATTGCCTCCTGCAGGGGAGAAGCCGTTCAAATGTGAATTCGAGGGCTGTGACAGGCGCTTCGCCAACAGCAGCGACAGGAAGAAGCACTCGCATGTCCACACCAGCGACAAGCCCTACAACTGCAAAGTGAGAGGCTGCGACAAGTCCTACACCCACCCCAGCTCCCTGAGAAAACACATGAAAGTGCACTGCAAATCCCCTCCTCCCAGCTCCGGCTACGAGTCCTCCACGCCCTCCTTGGTGTCCCCCTCCTCGGACTCCGGCCGGGAGCCCCCCGCCTCCTGCTCCCACGCTGAGCCCTCCGCGCCCGCGCAGCCCGCCGCCAACCTGAGCGAATGGTACGTGTGTCAAGGCGCGGGGCCCCGCGGCCCCCCCGGGCCCCCCGGCGCCTCCCCGCCGCCGCGCCTCCCCACCGAGCCCCGGCCCCGCTGTTAGGCCCGGCCCGGCCCGGCCGGCACGGAAGGCGCCGCGCCGGGCACGGGGAAGCCGAGCGGGAGCGGCAGCGAGAGGCGCTTGGCGGAGGGAGAGGCTGCGGAGCGCGCGGGTGGGCCCGGCCTGCGCCCCCGGCACCGCGCACGGGAGGGCTGCGCTCGCCTCGGCCGGGGCGCTGCCGCCTCCTCCCGCCGTGCCACACACCCCCGCTCTGACCGCCTTGCTCCAGTTTGTTTACGTGCCAGCTGATTTGCATTCCCGTTCTTTATCCCTGTCCTTTTCCCTTTCCTTCCCTTCCTTTCCCTTCCTCTTCCCGTTTTCCTTTCCCTTTCCCTTCAGTGGTTTCATACAGATTTTTTTCTGTACAGATTTTCTCTTGTCAACAGTATTGTGTGCTGCACTGTTCTTTTTGCCCACGATTTTCTGTGAGAGTGTGTTTTTTTAAAGAAATATATATATATATGTATATAAACTATTATTTGTTACCAATTTGTACAAAATGGATCCATTAAATTTTTGATTAATTAACCCGTTCAATGGACGTTTCTGTAAAGAATCTCCTTACTTTTCCCTCTTTCTGTATATAAATACATATATATATATTTCCTCCCCCCACCCAGTAGTCGCTAATAAAGAAAGGCCCAGGGGGGTGCGATGATTGACTGTCCATTTTAGCTCCCACTGGTAATGACTCCTAATACCTAAACATGCCCGTCCCCACCCAGAGTGCGGCTCCTGTTGAACCGTGGGCGCTGGAGCTCCCGGGGGGGCGGTTCTGGCGGGGTGGGGGGAGCCCATTCCGTGACGTCACTGCCAGGGCGGGGGCCGGGCAGCCCCCGGCAGCGCGGGGACCTGGGGCCGCTGCTCCTCGCCTCTGCCCTGCGAACAGCCCCGAGGAGAAACCAACCGCTCCCACAACGCGGCTTTAGCATCTCCGTGCTGTCCCAGAGTCTCAGACCTACAGGGTTCATTGCACTGGTTCACAGAAAGAAGGGAGGGAGGTAAAAAAAAATAAACAACCCCCAAAATAAATAAACAAACCTCTCCACTGGGGTAGCTTGAAACTACCGAATGGTGCCGTTTTAATTACTTTAATTATGTTTAAGAATACCAGATAGTATAGGCAAATAAATAGCATAGGCTGCTGGAAAGGGTTTCTATGGCTTGCGGAAAGCAGACAGAAGGCTGCTGTGAGCGCATCCTCTGGTGTTTGACAGATCACCTCCGCACCCAGGTGACTGTGTGTGTACAACTGTACACGCACGTACATACACACGTGTGTGTTGATACCGAGAAATATAAAAGCGGTAGGAAAATAAATAGCTGGTCAGTGACTACAAACATCCCAATGCCCAGTGCTTTACTCACTTATACACCCGTATTTTTCCCCAAGGCACCAAATCGGCGTTCCTTTCTTCATTCGCCCAAACTCAACAACTTTTGTGTTTAAACACCACGGATAGTGACGACAGCATGTCGCTAACGGGAATACACTTAGGGAATCAGCTAGGTGAGAGCAATGTGTGAAAGAGGAATCTAAATAGGGGAGAGTTGTGCCCTTCTCCAGCCCCCGAAACTTGTGTCATGGAAATCGAGAAGTGCAGAAGCCAGATGCGGGTAGGGAGGATGTTTCCATCATGTCCCGAGATCTGTTTATTTCTTTATTTCTCTATTTACAGAAATATTTGGATGTGCAGGCTAATCACCTTTAATTTTTCATTTGCTTGTTACAGATGTCTACCCCGTTGCTCTCAAGGTAATCTAGACAGACGCAGCTGAAAGCCTGAATCTTATGCCTTAGACATCAAAGCAAGCTCGCACAAAGAAGTATTTCTTCACAACGGTGAATCTTCATGGTAAGTTAGGATTTCTATGGCAATAGGCAAGTCATACTTAAATAGTGAAAGGCGAAGTCTGGAGCCCGTCCAGTCTTTTCATTAAGGACATAATATTTACGTCTAACAGGCCCTTTTTCTTGTGTATACAAGTATATATTTTTGTTTGACGCGAACTAAATCATTTTCATTTAATTTCCGGTAAACAAAACCCACGCGAACAGGGCACTTGTTCCAGACCATAATAAAAATGGATAAGACTGTCAGGAAGAAAAGGCCCGCTTGAACCGTCGCCTCAGCTCACTTTTGTTTCTGCTTTCTGCCAGGATCAGAGAATGCATTTGGGATTTGAGGGCGAGTTTCTAAAGGCAAGGAAATGGTTTTTAAGGGGGGAAAGAAAAGGAGAAAGGTCTAATCAAGCTCGGGTTGTTCAAAGGGCCTGATTTTGGGGTTGAAAGTGTGAGTTTTATGGTGCATCAGCATGCCACGTTAGGATCGCTATGGTAATGAGGAGAGCAATAGCAAGCGGCCTTCAAAGGAGGCACACTCCATTTGAGACAGTCTATTAAGATACATTTGCACTGACCTTTGGTTTCATGCTAGCTTAATACACTCAATCTGCTCCCCGCTAGAGATAGACTTCCTCCACCTAATGCACTTCGGCGGAGCTGGGTTTTGCTGGGCTTCGCCCTCCCCCCGAGGCGCGCTCCGTTCCGACGCTGTAGCCCTGCTCTCCTTCTCCCCAAAGTAAGGGACTGCCAGCCCCCCAAGCTCTGCGGGAGATCCAGCCCGCAGTCCGCAGCCTTTCTGACCAGCTCCTAGCAGCAAAAACTGGCCACAAAGCCTGAGGATTGCTTCCCTTCCTCCCCACCAAACCTGGGAGAGGAAGATAGGACGGGGATTGGAAGATCCCCCTCTTTGGACTGCTTCTGTCTCAGGGAGTAGGTGTCACGATGGAAATCCCCCAGGAGCTGGATAGCGGGGTGAGCTCCGGGGGGACACGGCCGTACCCCCTTCTCACTCCGCCCGGTCCCGCTGTCGCTGCGTGGCAGCGAGCGGAGGCTCCGTGGTGCGGGGGAACTTGACACCCGCATGGCCGGGGCCATGGGCGCTGGGCCATGGGCCCGGGAAAGTTAGAAGTCCATGTTCCAGTAATTGTCTTGTTGTTTATTTTATCCAAGTACCCTAGTGAATAGGGGAAAAATAAACATGGGGGAAAAAATTCAAACAGTTGAGTCGTCTTTAGTGCCAGCCCTTGTGGTTGAATAAAAAGGATGGTCCAATTTCTATTGAGCTGAGAAATCTTTGAAGTGGGAGTTATTATCTGAGAAATTCCTGCTCGTCGTCCTAACAACGCTGATGAAACGTAAAAGGTTCTTTGTCAGCGATTTGTTCTCCTCTCTGTCAAACTCACCCTGCCCGTTAGCTTTAAACCGTTTCTAAAGAGATAAAATCAAACTTTTAAAGATAACTTTAGGGGCCCAGAGGGTGCAGAAAATACCAAACTATCGAATCCTGTGTATAGACATACATCTGGATATATGTGACTCTGTCTGCGTGAAACTCTGACTGTGTACAGATGTCCATGGATGTCTGTATGACCTTACAGTTCGCAAGTTGAAATTATGTCCATTGTTTTTGCATTTCATCCTCCAAACTTTTCCGTCTAATAAATTATTCCTACACACACTCTGCACGGAATGTATTCTTGGGGGAAGGCAGAAACCTTGGGTTTCATTAACACCATTTTTGTGACCAACAAATGTTTTCTCTCCAGTAGAGTGAAAGCAAGAGTGTAGACATAGAGTAAATTCTTTGATCATTTAACAGTCCGAATACCTATCAAGCATGTATATACTGCAACGTATCGAAGTTGTTAATGCATTCAAAGTGATGGCTTCCATATGCTCTCATGTTTTATTGTCTGTACGTGTAAGGATAGTCAGACTGCATCCCTTTTGTATCTTCATTTTATAAACATAATGGTGTTGTACTGCAATGATTCCCTGATCAAATTTTATTTAGTAGTTTCTCATTGGATATCATGCAGTGCCCTGTTCGGAATATGAATTCCTTGAAGCTGAAACTCATCTGTGTACTTCTGTTTTAGTTGTTAAAGAATTATCTGAGCCCAATCCTGCCATTCTAAGCCAAACCATTAATTTAATGGGACCTTTTCTGAGTAAAGACAGAGTCAAATTAGAGTGGAGTGGGTATTACTATTATTATTGTTATTATTTTTGGTCTTGTCATATTTATGGGAAAATCTAGTACATTCTTTGTGAACTGTACAGAGAAGAAACCTCTGACAAATGTAGCTTGCAGAAAAACATTTACAATGTTGGTATACTGTATCTCTTTCCAGATATCTTATATTCCTTATTTTTCTTTATCACGTTTGGCAATGAAAGAATGTTCTGTTGTGTTCTTGAACATACTATTTATTTTTAATACTTGGATTTTTTTACAATAAATATTTATAAGCATTTCATTTCTATAGTTATTTTTAATGTGCACTTTTAAATTATGTGTTTGTACTGATGATACCGAGCCATTCCTAAAACACTGTGTAATCAACCTTCTGTTTCTGTTGTTTTTTATTTTCGTTGAAAAAAAAAAATGCCCAAACCTGTGTACTATTAATGTGGTGTACAATCAAGTATTAATGAGTGGGTTTTTTGTTGGTATTTAGCCTTTTTTAATGTTAATCGTTTTAGGTTGGCATTTCCATTAAAAGAACAGAACAAAACAAACTCCTTCTTTGGCTTCATTTCTGCGACAACATTTTCAGATCGCAGACTTCAAACCAATCTTGCTTTAAGCGCTGGCCAAGGCGCAGGGTGCGGAAACAGAGCCCGGTGTCACCCAGGTGGAGCCTTGTCCCTCGGGGGGGGGGGTAGGTGCGTGTCCCGGTTACCCCCGCAGTGGCTCTCTGGCTCTTCACGGGCACTGTGCGACTCTGGGGACACTAACACTGGGATGCTGGGCACCAACACTCGGGGGATTGGCGTGAGTTTTCAGCAGGGGCTACCCCGAGAGGCTGCTGGTCCCCCCCGCCCGAAGGGTTGTTGTTTCGCAGGATGCAAGTGTTCTTTTGAAGTATTTCCACACCCCCCCACTCCAGAATGGGTCCCAGTCACAGCGAAATAAAACATTTTTATAAGGTTCCTAGGCGGATTTAGGGCATTATATTTCTTTTTTTTAAGAGAGGGAATTCTTTCGCCAGCTACAGTAATCTGAAAGTAAGCCTCCCTTGCCTTGCGCATTCTCCTGATGGATGTTAATCGGTTCCGGGGTATCGCAGCTCCCGAACCTGCTCGGGGCTCCCTTCTCCCTGTGACAAACGCCAGCTCCGCTGTTTGCAGGGACGCTGCAGCCTCGGGCACACCGCGGCCCGAACACGGCCGGAGCCTTGCGCATGCGCTGCCCTCTTTGCTTTTAGGAAAGGAAAACTTGAAAGAAGTTGCCTAACACACAGAGATGACAAAAAGTTGGCTTTAGCTGCCAGGAATATTGTCAATAGAGAATACATTTGACTACATGAAGGGAGAGAGAGAAAGAAAGAAAATAATTTAAGAAATAATAGAATTCAAGAAAAAGAAATGAAGGAAAACATTTTTGCTGGTCTGTAAAAGACAAAAACTGGCCCATAAAGGAAAGGAGGGCTAACAGCACATGCTAATTAAAGAATACAATTCTATGGTCTATAATGATTGAGCGAAGACATGTACTTATTACACTTGACTGTCAACAAGGGAAGGAATGTCCCCTCAGACAACATGGTGAGAGACGTGTGGGCATTATTAGTGGCCCTTTTATAGACATTGCCTTTTCTTTCTCAATGCTGACAAACCATTTTGGAGGGAACCATCCCCTGTTGCTTCCTATCATCGATCCCCATGCAAGGCCCTGCATTGTGCAAGTGCATTAATTAAAGACCATTCATTTAACAATAGCACATTGTATGTTCAGGAAAGGAAGATTAGAAATATGAATCAGTACCCGGGACCCGTTTCCGCCGCCTTACCGGGAGAAGCGGAGGGGAAGGAGGTGCAGGGTGCAGTTAAACACTCTGCACCTCCCGGACGGAGCGGGGCTCAACTCCGGTTAGGCTTTTGGGGAGCGAAATGCCGAAACCGATTACAATTGGAAACAATAACAACAAAAAAAGGTTGTCAAGTGTTTCCGTGGGCGCCAGATTTCTCGACCCTGCTCGGCGCCTCGTCAGCCGCCCGCTCCAAGGGGCCGCGCAGCCCGGCACGGCCCGGCTGTGTCCCGCGCCCTTTCCCGGGGCCGGGCCCCCCCAGGAGGGACCGACCCTGTCCGGGGCTGGTGTGGGTGTGCTTACACATCCTCACGCACATTTGTTATGTCAACGGGTTTTCTCCGGCTGCATGTAGAGGCACAGGCACAGGACCTGCGTCCATCCCTCCCCATCCCTGCGCTGCCCAGATTTTTGCAGTCCAAAGGAAAAAACATCTGGTGCCCCAAAGCCGGTCGTGACACAAACATGACTTATCGTGAGAAGGTAGAAGGAATACGCAGGGAGAAGGAGGTTATGAGAGAGCGGGGGTAGGACAGAAGACGGATTCCCAGTATCACCCACATGACTTACTAAGCGGCTCCAGCTCCTCTAAAACCTCTGGGCCATATGTTAGTTTATTTACACCCTTTGTCTTTTCGTGTGTCGCCTGGTGAAATAATATTCCTGGGATATAAATGAAAGTAAGCTACAGTAAACAAACAAGGGCAGCGCCTGCTAAAGCGATATGTAACCTTTCTGAGTTTCCAACAGAGTATGTCGTTCCCTTGGTTATAGTGGAGCCAGGATAGCAATTAAAGTTTTTAGTTAAAGCCCCTAGATTTTTAATGTTGAATGACACTTTGACTCCATTTTCTCATAGATGATTTAGTTTTTTTGCAGGATTACACTATGGGAGAAGGAGGGGGAAGGACAAAAGTCACCGCAAAAGCAACTCTTTAACAGTTACAAAGAAATGGCACAACAGACTGAGGTGTTCTTATTGATGGTAACACCTCAGAGAAACCTTCGCAACTTCCCGTGAGGCTGACTTCAGTCTCAACTTCTCCATTTGGATCCACCCCGCTCCGACGCCAGGACCACTCTGGCTCCTTTGGATCAGGCGCCGAGACCCCGCGGAGCTGCAGAGGGTGCGGGCAGTAGCTCCCGTGTTCCAAAATCCGTGCACCACCTTCGTTTTCTTCGTCATGAGGCAACCAACCTCATGGCCGGGCTGGAGCTCGCCGGTCTACAAGGAAACCTTTTCCCTATAATAAATAGGACGCTCTAAGAGACCAGCAGATTTTTTTTTTTTTCTTTACCCCTAGTCACTGTTACCCAGAAGATCGGCTCTATACTGCCGCAAAACCCTTCTCCGGGTCATTGCGGGTTGCCTGGGCCGGGAAAGCCACCCCGGGGATCCGGGCTGAGCCCCAGGCAGCAGGAGCCGGGCTGAGCCCTGCGGGGCTGCGCGGCCAGCAGCTCCCTCTTGTCTCCCCTGCCTCGCTGCTGGCCCTGAGGGTACCTGCTACAGCACGCCCTGAAAATCAGACAAAAGCACGGACACCACCACTCCCCCTCATCCCCCCAGCTGTTTCGGGAAGACGCACACAAAAATTAGTCTTCAACTTTTGACTAGTGTCTTCTGGCTTAAATTATCCTCTGCCCTGGGTGGGGGCAACGGTGAAGCAATGTGAGCTCCCTGCTCCACCGCCTGCCGCCGCGAGCGGCCGGGAAGCAGGGTGCGCCTGAACTTGGGCACAAGCGGGCTGCCCGCCCGCAGCCCTCCCTCTTCCCTCGTCACGGGGAGTCCCGGAGTGGGGAGTCAAAGGGAGGTTTCAAGGGGGAAGGTTTTGTTATCCCTACCTGAGGACAGATTAATCCCCGCATATACTTGATAAAGATGAAGATCTTGCTGGGAGGAAGAGGGAAAAAACGGGTAGGAAAAGAAAGGAATCACTGGATTGTTATTGTCTGGAAAACAGGCCACCTTAAAAAACCTGTTGTAGAAATACAGAGAGTCCTTTAAGTGTGAAATATCATTTCATTGTAAATAGTCAAAAAAGAGTCGGTAATCCAACTTCCGGAAACTGTTCTGAATTATTTCAGCAGACTCTTTTAAAAGAGGATTAGCAGGGCTTTAGGGGCAAAATCCTTCTGTTTTATTCAATCTCTGATTTTATGTTATAATTACTAGATGTAAAGACTCGCGAATTAGTATGCAGGCGTCGTTCAGACATTATGCAGGTGCTATTCTAATCATTCAGCTTTTTAATTAAGGAACGAGGTAAGAAAACAGAATCATAAAAACACTTTTGTGAGAGCTGAGAAAATCGTGAGCGACTGCATGAATAAAGCCTTTATACCTTATCCTGACAGGTCAGACACCAATTGCCTGACTTACGACCTTTTCTTGCTGAAACAATGGTTAACAGCTTTCTCACCTTGTTCCCATTATAGCCTTTATTCTTGCAGAGAATTTATGGAAATGGCCCTAAAATGCTTACACTAAAGAGGGAGATGCAAAAAGGTATTGCAATTTTAATTGGTGCGTGTCCCGTACAAAGATACTTTAATTCGGGTCGTTCGGGAATTGAGGCACTCGGCTTGGCAGGAGGATTTGGGTAGATCGAAACGGTTTGAAGCATAAAATTCTCCTTCGGGAGAGGAGGGGACACAAACAAACAAAAAAGCCACCCAAAGTTGCCGGAATGCCCGGACAGCCGCCACGGCTGGGACGGCGCGGGGTCCCCCTTTGTTCAGCGCATCAGAAGGCATCGTGTTCCCTGGTCCCGCGATGCAAACTTAAAGCCTTTGTGGGGCTTTGTTATTATTATTTAATTTCTTTCCCTTGCCTTCCTCCTCTCCCCTCCTCTCCACCCTCCCTACGCCTGGCACGACTGCATCACGTGTATTAACATATGAATGAAACAACCAGAGCCAATGCACTTAAGGTAATACCTATGCTCCGATCTCGCCTGATTATCTTTTTATAGAAAGTTACATTAACTAATGACATTTACATAAATATGAATAATTAGTAAGGTAAGTAATTCTGCTCCGACGGGGGAAGGCGGAGTAAGGAAGAGCCTGAGACCTGAGCCCAATTTTCGTCCCCGTAGACCTGGACGCTGCTTCGCTCTGGCACTGGACAGGAGGCATGAAGTCCTCGGCGGGGAGGAGGAGAACTGTCACGTTTACATTGTTCTCTTTTTTTTTTTTTTTCCCTAATGCGAAACTTTTCTCTTGTGCCCCTCTTTTATCTCCCCTCCAGACCTCCAGTTCTGAGCAGAGTTCAGTGGCTGTAAATGATAGGTTCCCAAAAGCATCAATCCGCGCTCCTCTAGTACTTGGCCGAGAACAATGCAAGTATTAGGATATCAGCAGCACTCGAAATGATCACGCGTTAAATTATTTTGCTTTCACGGATGAGGGGGCTTTTTTCCAATGTAAATCAAGCGCTTTAGTTATTAAGTCTGAACACTAATCTCCAACAACCTTTACATAATGTGGCAGAATGTGCCACACCACTTCGCACCTGCACTCTGAATAGAGCCGCCTTTTCAATGTAAGACACGCTTGTTGCCCCTGGGCTCCAAAGGAGTTGTGTGAATAAGTCAAGCTTTTTGAATACCCCTACTCGCTTTCTCTTCCTCCTTTGATCACAGAAAATGTCTTCTAATTTGTCCTTTTTCATTGTAACAACGTTTTCAAGTCTCTTTTTATTTTCCAAACCACATATTTATAAAGAACATAAATCGCCCCAGAAAACAAAAGTTCTTTCCTCGCCAACTGGCCGAGTAGCCTATGACCACTTTGTTATTCACAACGAGAAGGGGAAAACAAAGTTCTCGCAAAGACTGTTGCTTCTCGAGTTTGTCCTAAACAAACGTTTAACTTTGGGACAGGACGCGGGGGGAGAAACATGTTTGTTTCCTTCAAAACCAAGGGCAGGTCCATTTGCCTTGGCGATCTGCTTGCTGCTCTCTCCAGGATGGTGGGCAGCTGCGTTTCAACCTTCTACCGGCGATAAATGGCAAGGAGGAGGGCAGAAGGGACCGGTATCTCTCTTTGACCACTGGAGTGACTGAAGCCTCAGCCAACTTCCTGAGCCCACCAGACAGCTCAGGGCGAAGCCAGCTGTAGCGAGCGGGTTTGCATGCATTAATTCTTAGCTGAGCTGCCTACTCTGACGACCTTCGAGGATAATGAACTCTAATTTATAAATCCGAGAAAGATGTCAAAGTTAATAGGGAGCGGAACAGCTGAAAAAAAAAAAAAAATCCGCTGGGCCCCTTTCTCCCCCATCGGCCATCTCCCCGACACTCTTTTCCGCAGAGGAGTGGGGCAGCGGCTGCCCCGGCGCCGAGTGCGCCGTGCCCGGCCCGGTGGCTCCAGGCTGCCCTGCCCGCCCCGCAGCCCCGCATCAGCTGCGGGGGCAGAGGCGAGAGCCCAGCAGGGATCCCACCCCCTGCTTCCACCTCAGCCCTTTCTCAGACATCTCCGAGGTGCTTTGCCCGAGTGTCTGCTAAGGAGCAGTAGGTTAATGGCATTTTAGTGAAGTTGCTCTCTCTGCAGGCTAAGCCCAACCTAGGAGTTTCTCACTCCTCCTTCTCACAGACGGGTTTCCGGACGACTCTTTAACATCCCTATTCATTAGCACGTTAATCAAGGCTGTAATCCCAGCGAAGAGGTGCCTGTGCATTCCTGCTGCAGCTAAAGCCGCCTCTCGAGCGTGCACCTATGTGCAGCACCGCGCAGCGCCCGCTCCCCCCTCCGACGGGTGCTTCCAGCGAGAGGCTGTTTCCTTACATTACCGTAGGCTCCGGGTAAGAAAACTAACAAACCCTTCTAATACAGTTTAAAACACTTTGATGTCTTGCCAAGAAACACACTTCCTTCAAGAGACAAGTCAACATTTGTTTTTCACATTAAATGGCATTTAGTTGCCACTGAAAAAATGATGCTGAAGGACCACTTTTTAATTCGATGTATAACAACCGCGGGGGTCTAAGAGAAAATAACGGCGAAAGCTATAGACACAAATAACTAAATTACCAAAACGTTAGTATATCTCCTAGGTTCATTAATATGTAACAGACTCCCCAGTTAATCTCCAAAAGCCAGTGTTCCCCCTCTAAAATAGCACTCTGGGACGAATTGTACAGGAGATCAATCACTGCTAATGCAGTAAGGTTTACTGCAAGGGGGGAAAAAGCTATTTACACCTTCAAATAGAAGCTTTTGAGATTTAAGAGTAAGGGTCATACATCACCAAGAATAAATGATTATGAATTGGTAAACGCGCCCTCCAGCCATTAGCTATGCGACGCGATTTATCATTTCTGGGTGTTTTTCTTTTTAAAATCATCTGGCTGTTTGAAAAGAAAAGCATGACGGAGAAAAAAAACACCGCGGGAAAGTTTGTTTTTGCATATACTATAAGTCATCAAAACATGGCTATTCAGAAATAAACGGGGTCACTTATGAACTGCTTAACGAGAGACAATAAAGCCCTTTCATTGTACGCTTTTATGACTCAGGGATCGGTGGGCTTCTCCCAGCCCAGCCTCCGGCCGTCTCTGCCTTTTTTCCTCCTTTCGTTGTAAGTTACAAGCCCGCGAGTGTTGTAAGAAATCATTTACGCCCTAAAAAAAAAAAAAAAAAAAAAAAAAAAAAAGAGCCAAAACCAAACAAAAAACGGTTGCCAGTGTCTTTCCGTCGCCTGGCACGTATTGAACTTAAATTACACGAGATATTTTGCCAGTTTTGAACAATTGCCAGACTTTATCCAGGATGGTCAGAAAGAGCCGTGTGAGGACTGGACGGGGAGGACCTGCCCTAGACGTGAGATGGTGGGAGAGGAGACCTCTCGTTCCTTGTCTCCATCAGAAAAAAAGAGACGAGCGCTAGTTTGGGTGGAAAAACTTGCAGCCCAGGTCCGTGGAAGCCAGCTCAGCACGTCTGGCCATATCTAGATATTCTTGTGTGTGCGTAGTTGACTCTTTATTTTTTTTAAAGGATTATCATTGAAACTCTTTCGCAATGCCAAGTAAACCTTTTTCCACTTAGACTCTGCTCAGGGCGGTGGGAATGTTGTTCATCAAATGAAACAATTTGTAATAAAACACATACTTCAGAGATGGGAAAGAATGACAGCGTGCTGCCGAAGGGCGGGGAGAGGAGAGCTGGCGGCCCCCCGCCCCGGCTGCTGGTGGCCGTGGGAGAGACTCCCAAGGCCGGGCAGGGCGGCCAGCTTGGGGCAGGCAGCGGGATCTGCCCTCGGGGAAGACAGCCGGGACACCCGATGGAGAGGGGCAGAAGAGGTTCTGGGGGGTGAAGTCACCTGCCATCTCCTCCAAACTTCTTTCACTCTACAAACAACTAAGCCCCAGTCCAGGTGCGAGGTGATGGCTGTGCAGAGGGAGGGCGTCGAGGGCCACCTCTCTGGAACACTCTCTGGACGTGGCCCTCGGAAACGTTGGGCAGACCCTGCAGGCCCTTAGCAGAGGTGTGTTAGGACATCCGCTCGGGAGGGCCTCCGGGGAAAATACAGAGTTCCCTAAACTCTTACATCCCGCTGCCCCGATACGTCGGGTTTCAATTGTGACAAGTGCCTGTTTTCTTAGGGTAAGAGATTTAATATGTCTGGTGAAAGGGTCTGTGGCAGTGAGGCTCACAGCAGGTAAGCAGCTCTGCCAGGAGGCTTTTTAGTCCCACTTCTAAGACTCCTAACATATTTGCAAGATTTGGGAATAAAGCGACTTGGTTTTAGTCTCGAGGACGAGCTGAGATTTCTGGTTTGTTTTACAAGCTCGTTACAGGCACATTTGGCCAACGGGCACTGTTTTATGTAAAGACAAAGACGCAGAGCCCATTCTGGGAAATGCGGGGCTTTTAGAAAACTCTGCTCCGTGGCTTATTGTCTACTGGGTGGTTTTGGGGAAAAAAACCAGCTCAAACACAAAACCCAAACTCAAGGCACTTGCACGCGATGGGCTGCTGACCCTCCCAGTGCAAATACCTTGGAGGTACATGGAGACATTTATCGGGGGATGCAGTCCTCTCTCATCTTCTGGGCATCTCCCTGCTCTCACGGTAAGCACCGAAGCGCTCCTGTGCCAGCCGCGGAGGGCCGGGGGCGCGGGCGGAGGTGGCTCAGGACCCCATTCGGGCGGCCACCCACTGCCCCTCGCCCACCAAAACAATGGCCACCTCGCCGTGGACTTCACTGGGGCATGAGCGAGTGTGCGCTGTGCAGAGAAGCGGGAGGACTGCGACACCTTCCCGGGTGCAGCCGGTGGGGTGCGGAGGGGGCGGGCAGCGGCCGGCACTGCCCGGGCCTGCCCGCACCCCGGCCCCGCGCAGCCTCCTCTGCCCACGCCGAGCAGCGCCTGCTGCCCCCTCTCTCTCTCCGAGAAGACGAGTGATAATAAACTCGCAATTCGCCTTTGTCACAGCAGAGCCAAGGGAGGCCGTTCCCTGCCTCCCCGGGGTCCCCGCTGGAGCGTCCACTTCTTGGTCCACCAAAGGGGACTGGAGGGGCAACACGTTTTGCTCAGAAGTCCTCATTTCTTTTAGAAGCCTATCTCACAACGTAGAGGATGGGAAAAAAATAGTCTGAGATGATCTAGTTCTTTGGAATAGATGAAATTGTTTCCTTGAATATCTAATGCTGCAATTCCAGTTCGAAGTACACCCATTTCCTCTTTATTACATCATTCTGCATTTTATTTCTATGATTTTATGTTTTACTGCTGTTCCTGCAGAAGTCTATATTTTCAGCGTTATAGAAAGTCTCTGAAGATCCATAAGATTATTATTTATCTGACTTTCTGTGTCTCCGAGTGCTGTATACATTATATAATTGCCTTAAAATGTTTTCATAAATTACATTCAGAAATGTGTCATAGTAAATTACCTTTGTAATAAAATGTAAAAAATGCAAATGGCTGTTGTCTTTATTACGTTTTAAACCATTGGTTTATCTGCACTATTTCACTTGTCAGTTGCACAATATGTTGTATAAAGGGAAAGCACAGTTTGATAACAGATAGATGGGACCTCGTGTGTAATCTAGCAGGCACGTACAGTTTGGGTCATTTCCTTATCTCCCGCAGAAAAGACATTATCCCCCTCATATTTACATACTTTTCAATATTTGTCAAACAATCATAAATTATAAATTAATGAAATGTTCGACAGTCTTCAGAGATCAGGCTAATGAAGACATTTACCTTTTTGGTGATTTGGATTCTCATCTTTGTAAGTTTAATGACATTTAGACTCTCACGGTTTATTAGGCTTTATTAGATTTGTCCTTCACTCCTGCTGTCATTCAGATGTCTCTGCATAAACATCACCTGCTTCAGGTACAAGAACAAATCGTCTTCTTCCTCTGGAGCAGCAGCGACCCCACGCCTGGGCGCGGAGCACGGGGCCCGCACAGGCCGCGCTGCTGTCCTCGCCCGGCACCACGGGCTGCTCGCCACCCCGGCCGGGCTGCCAGCCCGCTCTCCGGCCAGCCCCAGGGCCGGGAGTTGCTCAGCGCCCTCCCGATCCAAGGAACCCATCTGCCTTTGGTTACGGCGCATCCCGAGCCCAGCCCGCAGACCGGCGCGCCCAGCCCGGCCCCTCGAGGCCACCCGTGTCGGGCTCCCGAGCCACGCCGCAGCGTGCCGCTGTCATGGGCAGCTCTCAGCACGTTGTTTGCTCTTTCCTGGTGCTCCCGAGGGCTGCGCCCGGTGCCGCGGAGCGCTGGGCGGGCGGCGGTGCCCGGCCGGGCGGGCAGCCTGCTTCCCGTAGGGAGCTCGCTCTCATGGGGGGTACCTGCCCCCCCAGCACGATTAGGCTGCAGAAATTAAGTTGGCCCCAGAAATGTCGGCACTCGTCCTACTCCACCTTTGCCTGGAGAGGCGCACGCTAAATCCCACCGGCCAGACCCTGGCGCCATCTTCACGGGAACAAAGACCCGGGGCTCCCCAGCCTCGCCGCCGCCCTATAATCGAGTTTCCTAATTTCATTACTCCGCTGGCAAATGTCAGGAGCATGTGTTGGGGCACGCTACCCCTCCTCTCCTCACGCCCCCGTCCCCGGGGACCTGCCGGGTGCCTCGACGGCCGGCCCGGCTCCGCGCTCCTCCCGGCCTCGGCAGCGGGCAGCGGGCTGGGCGCTGCCTCACAACCTCTGCACCCCGCCAGAGGCCGGGGCTAAACCTCGCCACGAACCTCGAACGTTTTTTGCAGAAGCTTCCAAATATTTCCAAACAACGCTTTTTAAAAACACAACGGAGAGTTATTAAAGCGCTTGTTGGTAAAGTGAGCATGTGTTCTGCAATCATCAAAAATTGATATGTACCACCAGTAAAGTAATTATGCACCATCCTGAGGATACGAGAACAGTACATTGTTAATCCACTTGCACACCCGTTGACTTGCAGCATCAGGCTGCAAATAGCTTAATTAAGTCATACACGTGGAATATAACCATATTGTTACATTGCATTATGCACACTATATCTCAATTTATTGGGACAATTAATGCCAGTGATAGACCTCGGGCGAAAAATATTAACCACAAAGCACTAAAGTTGCATTCTGGTGACATTTGCAGTACGGCAAGTAAACATTGAAACAAGGCACAGCCTTCGAGAGCTGCGAGGACTGCCGGGGACGCGTCTGCCCCCAAGGCCAGACGCGTCCCCGTCCTTAGCAGGCGGTGGGCAGCCGGAGGGAACCAGCGCCACATTTCTCCGTTCCTAGGTTGAGTCCTGACTTGTGAAAACGCTCGGAGGACCAAAACCGAAAAGCCCCTTATTCTTCATTGCTTCAGGGAAGTTTGGGTTGGCTGGGAGCTCCAGGATAGGTCCTCAGAAGGTGTGAAGTCCAGAGCAAGGGGCCTCAGAGCCAGAGCGAGTTTCCTCGCAGAGCAGAGGAGCTGTAACGCAGCGGGCGGGGATTGAACACCAGCGTTTCACGGGCAGCCTACAGCTGGGAGGACGCACCAGCCCGTCTAATATTTTACACACCGTAACCATGACCATACGTCCGTATTTCCTAGAGGGAAGTGGCGAGGCTGAGTCTCGGGACGCGACTCTGGGCTGGCTCCCGGCCCACCGTGCCCGGAGCTCGGCAGAGCTGACCCGGTGGTCCCGGACCCCGATGGAGCCGGGTCACAAAGTGTCGGTAGCGCCCGGTCAGTCAGCGCCAGAATGGGGAAGCCCAGCTGGTGACCAAGGTGGGGACGGCCAGCCCAGCCGGCGGTGCTCAGGCCCCGCCCGGGGACGGCCTGTCCCCTGCCCCGCTCCAGACTGCGGGGCTCCCCCGCGTCGTTGTCCCTCGAGGGACTCGGGGGGTGAAGGTAGCGCCAGGAGCGCTCACAGCATCACGTATCCCCGGGGATTCTCCAAGCACTCTGCACAGGCTTCACAGCCGGGACTGAGCGGCGCTGGGAGAGGCGGTGGGACCTGTTCCACACAGAGAGAAGCGCTGGGCAGGAAGGGCCAAGGGGGCAGCTCCGAGGGGCAGCGAGTTTCTTTATCCAGATCATTTGTGTAAGCAGGGGCAGGTACGCTTCTGGCAGCATGCTACTGGGTGGTAGCCCTTTATCCTCTGATTTACCCCCTTTTCTGTAAAACCTCTCAGAATCGATATTATTTTATGGGCAACAAAATATTCCTGAATCAAAACCAAAACTTCTTTTGTCGACCGATTTAACTGCTTCCTTCAAATTTTCTAAGCACCCTTAGATGGTGCGCTGTCACTCCCAGTGGGACGAAGCTCTTCAAATTTCCCCAGCTTGAGTTCTTTGGGGATGCAAGGAGCGTTTTCCAGCCTCTCGAGGTCTTTGATTTAACGAATTTCTCAAGCGTTTCGGGAAAAAGCCGTCTAGAAAATCATGAGGATTCCCTCAGAGGTCTCTCTTGCCCACGTCGAGGCTCCCCGTTAAGGGCAGCCGCAGATGGAGGCAGGACACAAGTCAGACCCATGCGCTGGGCAGCGCGGGGCTGCCGAAGGCCAGGGCTGGCTCAGTGGGACACAGGTGTCCGCCCGCACCGCGGTGCCCAGGGCTCCTCAGCTGCCCACACTCACGGGTGGTGGAGTTGCTTTTCCCAAAGTTTTTCCTGCCAGCATCTCAGCGCTTCTCGTAAGCCGCTGCGCCAGCGGGGAAACGACTGCAAACTGGTTTCTGCTCCTGACCACTGTCAGACTGGTGCCGCCTTCACCCCGGCAGCGCCTGCTGGGGAGACATTCCCGCAGGTGGTTGGGAAACTCCGCAGTAAATTTGCTCTTTGAAAGGGGACAGTGTCCAGTGCGCTGCTCGCCCACTCAGACACGCGAAACCACGCTCTTTCCTCCACTCCGTAGCTGGCTTTTAGCAGAGTGGAGGGCTATTCCCCTCCGATTTCGTTTAATCTTTTCCAAATTAAGCCAAATATCAATCGTTTCCAAATATTAAGCCAAATCCCCACTGTCCTGGCGAAACAAATCCCTACTGTCCAGGCTCTCGGGGATCTCCTGCCCTCGTGTCCCGGGCACTGCCCGCAGCATTCCCTGCCCGCAGACCGGACCGCAGGCAGGACTTTCGGCCCCGCTTGGCGGCTGGCAGCCCCTCCACGCGTGGGCTCTGCGGGTCCCCCGCGGCGGAGGCAGCCGCGCTCGGGCACCCGCGCTACCTGTGCCAGTGGCGGCGGGTCCCCGCCTCGGGGCACCGGGATGCGGGCACCGGGATGCGGGCACCGGGGTGCGCCGGCCCCGGACCCTCTGTGTGGCCCGGCCGGGTCCCGCGGGCAGGGACAGAGGTGAGGGGGGACAGCTCGGCGCTGGGCACTTGCGGATGGCTGCAGCACCCCTCCCGCGGGCAGGCGAGGACACTTGTTCTGCAGGATGGGAGAATTATGGAAGAAGGGGCAAGGGGCGAGAGGAGCCCAGGCAGGACGGGCAGGGCTGGCAGGCAGCTTTCAGTCCTCACTGCCCCTGCAGATTAGTGTCAGCCCAGCACAGCCAGAACTATCTCCTTCGGTCCAGCGGCACCAGAAACTCTGTCCTGTTACTAAAGCAGGTGGGCACAGCCTCTGACTCAGGATGATGCGCCGCATCTCTGCCCTCGCTTGCAGCCAGGACAACTTCTGGAAGCCAATGGCAGTCTCCGAGCGCCACTGGGATCGCAAGAATTGCAAAGTTTCTTACGACAGAGGACATTGGAGTTTATCAGTGGTTTTAGGGCTGCTTATGAGTGTTTCCTAACAACAAACAAAGTCCACACCGAATTCAACCCCCTGCCCCACACAGTCGCTAGCTTGTGGTATTTATTTTTGCTATAATTATTAATAGCAGTTATTATTTAGATCTATTTATTACTCAGAAGAAGGACAGGAGCTGATTCACAGCAGAGCCTTCAGCTGCAATCCCTGCAGTCCCTTAGACTTGTCCTTTCTGGCTACAGCCGGGAAGCCCTTCCTGGAGACGAGACATGAGGTGCTGGTAAATTAAAAAGTAACACCTTGCCCAGTGACTATGAATGCCGTGTCATTTTTTAAACTAATAAAATTTTTAAAAGGCTAAAAAAAAAAAAAAAAAAAAAAAAAAAAAAAAAAAAAAAAAAAGAGAAATCCTGAGTTGAGGAGGAAAGAAACTGTTCGTAATATATGAATTGCAAAAGTTCAGTTTTGTTTATTTATTTGTTGAGACACTTTTAAGGGGGCGGGGGAAGTGGGACAAAGCACGATAAACATAATAAGAAGCTAAAAGTCTGGAGGACTGTAACTTCGGTGGATTGTTTTAAAGCGGGCAGACTCTGTCTACCTTTGACCATCTGGCTGATTTAAGCTTTTGCCCCCATGCTGTATGATTTTAGCTTAAAATCTCTTCCGTTGCAGTGCCGCTTTTATTGAATTCATCAAAAGCAAACTTTCCCTGAGGTTTTTTTTTTTTTTTTTTTTTTTTTTTTTAAGAAGGGCTAAAATAATAAGTCGACCACTGTGACATTCTCTGGGCTTAGGCCATTTTTCATAACGCAGCTGATACGCTTTTGTGCAGCTAAGGCGACCAAACAGATGAATAACGAGAAAAGTCTCTCGAAAACTAAAGCTTCCAGCTTTTCCCATCTTTAAAAAGTTAAGTAAAATGAGAGGTGCATGTAAAAAAACCCCTTCCAAATCCAAAACCTAAATCCCATCACGCCAAAGATCAGGGCAATACTTTTATACCTCTGAATGGTAACGATGCCTTTTAAACAACTTACTGCACACACACGCGCGCACACACACACACACACACACACACACACTCACTCGCAGAAAACTTTAAAGCTTGTGAAACTGCCCAGGTGGTGTTTATAGGACCGTAGCCAGTGAGTTGTAAAGAAATCCGAGACAGTTGAAGATTAAACTATTTAGAATTACATGACAAAACAATTTTTTTTTCCTCAATTTGATTCCTGTTTCACTGTATCCACCGTGTTTAATGCAGGGCTTGAAGGGTCAAGTTGTCTGCAGCACTAAAGAAGAGTCCCACAAATTGTGATGGTTTGGCAGGCGGGGGTAAGTTTATTATGATTTTTGACGTGTTTTCTCATGAGTGTATGCTTGTGTTTAAAGTTTGCGTCGCAAAGAAAATATGCCCTCGTGATTTTAATGTCATTTTAGCCATAAACCAGTTTTGCGCTCAGAATCACGTCTCTAATGTTGTTGATGTTCTTCCTGGAGTTTTGTCAAAAAAGAAAAAAATCCTCCTGCTTCTCCCAGCAGCAGAGCCAGGCAGTGCCAGACCCCACGGAGCGGGACTGGGAGGCGAGTGCCTCTGTGCCACAAGGCAACAAGTAAGAAATTCATGAGCGTTCACCTGGGTTCAAAATAATAGTTTTTATTTGGCGGGGTTTTTTTTAGGGTTTTCTTTTTTGGTTAATTTCTTTTTCATCCCACTGTCATGTTATTTATTTATTTATTATGTATTTATTTATTTATTTTGCACGTGCATCCCCCAGACCTGAGTGCCTTAAGACCACAACTGTGAACTCCCTGTTTATTATGAAAAGTACTGTACGTACAGCCTGGGTGGAAGCACAGCCATTGGTTCAAATAAAATGACTATTGATTCAAAGTGCGAGCCCTCCAGGCTGAACTGAGAAGGAAGGAATGGGTCATCATTTTTTTTTCTTTTTTCTTTTTTTTTTTTTTTCCCTTAAAGGAGAGAGAGAGAGAGAGAGACAGAGCGAGAGAGAGACACTTCTAAGTTGTGAGCGTGACAACCACCACCCAGTCCTTTGATTTTTTTTTTTTTTTTTTGATAGATAGCAGGGAAAAAAATTCCTATGAGAAATAATAAGGTTTGATTGGAAAAATCGGCAGGTAGATCACCCTCAGAAATAAATTCCAGCCTTTCCTGTTCAAAACATGGCTTTTTAAAAATTGCGACGACGTGGGGAGGAACGAAGACAAAAAAGTAACTCGGTGCCTCCTCCCCCTCCTCCCCAGGCTCTTTCAATGAGGAGCCAAACCGCACTTCCCTGCCACCGGTCTCTGCTCGCCCAATTCCTCCGGAGTTGCTCAGCGCACCGAGCTGGCTGGCGATGGACAGCCAGTCTTCGTTTGTCCGGGGGATGGGGAGAGAGAGGAAACAAATACCAGGAAAGAAATAAATAGCAAGAGAAAGAGAAAAAAAAAAAAAAAAAAAAAAAGGAAAAAAAAAAAAAAAAAAGATGAGGTCAGAAGAGTACAAAAACCACCAGCTTATTGGAAGGCACTTGTTAGCAACGGGAGGTGATGGTGCAGTAGCTGCACCCCGGGCACCCTCCGAGCTCCCAGCCCTTCCACCCGGGAGCTCTCTGGAAACGATCACAGCCGGCTCACAGCTAATAATGCCCTTCGCAAAGGTTTGGTCTGCGGTGCTCGCAGAAAATGCAACTTTTGCCCCATTGGTTAGCTAGGTGAATTAGCACACACTGCAACTGAACAGTACTTGACCTTTGCCTTTATGTTTGCTCAAATGTTTGCCTAAAACACAATCACCCTTGACAAGAGAGCATGCTACCGTGTGACACTGCCTATTCAATAGATAGATGTTCCCTGCCACACACAACCCAGTTCAGCATTTTAAATAGCTTAGGTATTTGTAAAAGCCGTATAAATTAATGTCTGATGATTGCTAGTTGCTGGTTAAAGAGCCGACTATTTAACACGTAAAATAAGCGTCGGCTTAAAAAAGCCCAAACCAGACCAAACCAAAGGATCGGCTCTACAGGGATATCAGGTCAGAAAAGCGAACTTGTGGCCAGGGCGATCAACAGGATGATTCTTAATCTGCCCAATTCACAGCGTGGCTTTGTCGAGCTGCTCTAGCAGCTGGGGTTTGGGACCGGCTATGGCAAACGTCTCATGGCACACACCCTCTCAGCCCAGGCACTGTCCCGGCACCGCCGTTGGCACAGAGGCGCAACCGCGCACCTGAGAAATTCATAGGTGACACAGGATGGAGGCAGGCGGGTTACCCTGGTGTAAATCTGACCTATCCTTCTCACAAGCCTCTCTTGCTGAAACTGGGCAAACATCACAAAACTTTAGGGGAACGAACAAAAGTTGCCCTTTGGCGGAAGCGTTTGGTGCGTGAATTTGATCGCAGAGTCGGAGGCATCGCCCCGGAGCCTGCTCGGCAGGCACGGTGGAGCCAGTTTTGGGGCTGCAGCCTGGCGACTCTGGGGGCTGCCGGACGGGCAGGGTGGCCGGGACTCTGTGTTCCCGTCACAGGCGGCAGAGGAAAGGACGGGAGGCGGAGAGGGGCATGGAGCAGAAAACAGTCACCTTTCATAAATACAGTCACCCGTCATATTTATGAGGCAGCGCATCATTCATTAATAGAATGACCCCTGATGTGCGGCTTTTGTTTCAAGGGATACTTTATTATTTGGAAACGGGATAAAGCGGTTCTCTGGAACAGAATATTTATACCAAATGCAGTTTCTGATGTAAGCGGATACCTGCACATCTTGATAGTACTTCCAGTCGGTAAAATACTGCGCAGCCCAACAGGAAAAGTAAAAATGATATTGCAAACAGTTGCTCTGCTTTGATTTACCTTTACTGTCTTCATCTGGAGACTTTTTTTTTTTTTAATGACAAATTTTTTATTGTCTATCAATTTTGGGAGACAGCACTTCTCCCCCTTCTCTCTCTCTGTGTTTTATTTTCACGTCACTATCAAGTCAGGAGCATTTTTGAAAAATTGATTCATGTTTAATACGAACATCTTTCTTCAGATCTAACGTTAACTTGGCATTAAAGCCAAACAGATAGGCTGAAACCAGCAAGCTAGCTTAGCCAAAACAGCTGTTGCAGAAGCGGGATTGAATGGCACGGAATGAGAAATTCAGCTATTACTCGTTGCCAGTTAGACAGAGAATTTATTTCTATAGATCACTGGAAAATTTTAGATCGACAATTAAATTATCTCGTTTACAACTATACGGGAAACGATGTTTAGAAAAATAGCAATCGGACTTCACAAATAGCATATTTGCAATTGAAAGGAATCCAAATCTAATTTCATTCCAGGCTGGTTGCTCCCCGATGAGCGTGTTTCCCATCCCACGGCCACGCGTGGGGGGCGTGCCCAGCCCTGCGCCCCCCGGGTCGGGCCGGCGGCAAAGGTCAGCGCCCGCCGAGCGCCGCCCCCGCCGCTCCGCGGGTGCGCAGCCCCCGCCTGGCGCTCCTCGGCTCGCTCCGCTCTGCCTCCTGACAGAGCCAAACCCGACCCGGTGGAAACAACCTTCCCCACAGGCTGAAATGATACCTTGGGTTATTTGCCTCTTTGTGGCTGGGTTTTGATGTGGACACATGTTTCCTTAAGCTCGTAAGCCACGAGTGACCTAGAATAACACAGCGCGTACCCCTAGAGGCAAAACAACCGAAGTGAACTTTCAGGCCAGATGATATTCAAAGCGAAGTTGTGCGGAGGGCGCCGGGGCTCGTTTCTGCCACAGAGAGCAGGGAGCAGAGCCGCGGGCACGGGCGGTGCGGGGCTTCACCCGCGCACCGCCGCGCACGCCGGGCACCGCCTCGGCTCGGAGCCAGGGAACTCGTTGGAAAACTTCACCTGAGAGAAACGGGAATTGAGGAAACACTCGAATGAAATGGGCATCGACACCGGGAGAGTTTTTATAGTGTTTAGGGGTGTCCTCCTTGATTTTAGAGTCCTTAGGAAGAAGAAATAATCGGTTAAAGGAGAGACAGATTATTCTGCGCAGGCTCTGTCAATAATGATTTCAATACAAAACCACATTTTAAAAAAGGGAACAATCTTTATATCAGAATTAAATATTTTTATTCATTTAGGTATAGAAAAACAAGCGTGTCTATTTTTTCCTACTGTCAAGAAAAAATAATTTCGAATGTTATAACCTCCATTTTAAACAAGGGCTTCATATGTTCCCGAAGTGATTGTTGTTTTCGGCTAATTTTAGTCGGGCGCTTTTTATATTTATTAGCTTTTTCTGTGGAAAAGGTAATTCTCTAGGTGCCTCGAGAAAAGTTTGAGGGTATTTTATTTCCTTGTTGTTTATTTTTCCTTTTTGATTGTTTTGTGCCGGCAGACCAATTTTGGTCCTTTTGCACAGTAAAGCTCTCTTCTAGAGCAAAGGGCATAGCTCAGCATCATCGCCTGTTTCAGGAATACCTACATGGCTTGCTTTGCCTTTATATCTTTAATTTCTAAAGGATGAGTTTTGCTGGCAGGAAGATCAAGGAAGTGTCTCTCCTCTATATTTGCTATGCTGCGCAGGTATCTGTAATTAGAATAAGACACCCAGCACAATGAGCAGCTATTGTATGAGAGTTTGAAGCGCGACAGTTCTTCTTCTGGTTCAGAATCGCTGCCTACAGTTATTCTCCGATTTCCGATGCCTATTATGTATACAATCGAGCCTATAATTACCTGCTGATTTCTTTGTAATTGTTAAAGAGAGTTTGTAGTGCTCGGGCAATATTGTCCAGTCGTTATGTCTCCAGAAGCTGTCATGAAAGCTTGAATATACTCTGTACAGTCTGCAAGTAATCAATGAAATTTACGATCTCGACCTCCCCCTCCACACACATTTCCTGTCCAAAGAAGAAAAATTGAGATATGAAGGTGTCTGGGTCTCCTTCCCAGCACCCCTTACGGGGCGGCTTTGGCAGGAAAATGAGTGGCAGGCTGTGTAGTTTCACACGGTGGCGAGAGCTGGACGGGAATTTCCCTCGGGACAGACCGGTGAGCGGCGGGGCTGGGCAGAGCCCGACGGGCGGCCGGGGCCGGGGACTCCCTGGGGCTCTCCCCGCCCCGCTGTCCCCGCGGCTGCCCGGTGCCCCGCTGCGCCGTGCCGGTGGCGGGGGGCGCTCCCGGCAGCCCTGCCCCGCTCCCCGCCGGCTGCGGAGGGCGATGCCTTCGGCCCCCGCCGAGTGCCCCTCTCCCATCCACTGCGCTGAAGTCAGCGCGGAGACGCCGCCTCCCCGCGCCCTCGAGTCTCCTCGGGGCCGTGCGTGGCTCTCCGTGGATCCCAACCCAGCGGTCAGGCTGCTGCTTCCCCAAGGCAGCTCCCTGTACCCCCCGGCCGCGCATCCCAGGGCCGCTGCAGCCGGAGGGACCCGGGGTTCCCGCGGAGATGGTGTCACCCATCTCGGGGTGGGTGCACTTTCACCATCCCCCCGCACACCGTCCCGGGAGTGTCCGTGTGTTTGAGGGGCAGGGAGGGCTGCTCCAGGCATCTCGCTGCTTTCATAAACGCTGACCAGCTGCGGCTTTTAAAAAAAATCTGTTATTAAAGCAACGTTTAGGGAGTGTGCGTAACTGTATGGTAAAAAGGCATGATGCATCTCAGCTCAGAAGGTCGGATCAGGGTAGCAGCCCCCTGCCCTAAAAGATGGGGGACAAGAGAAAAGAGAGGGGCCTGAAGTTTGACTAAAGACTCATAAAGAAAAAAAAAAAAAAAAAAAAAAAAAAAAAAAAAAAAAAAAAAAAAAAAAAAAAAAGATAAAGGAGAAAGGCACTTGCAGGCTGACACAATGGTGAATCCGCCCTGACCCAACAATTAATCTTGGGAAGAGAATGTGACCAGATAGGGTGGGAAGTCGATTCCCCGGGGTGGGTGTGCGGGGCAGGAGGAGGAGGGAAGGGGAATTGATCTTGAGCCCCAGGCCTGTCACATCATCTTCCAGTGGTTATCTTCCAGAGAGGTGAAATGCAGCCCTCTCCCATCCCTTCTCTGTAAGGCCCAGGTACTACCTACAAGTGGAGGTGTGGGTGTGTCCCCAGTCCCCCCAGCGCCACCAAACCCGCCACCTCAGTGATCACCTTTAGGACAGACTCACTTCTGGGGTTTCTGGGCACGGACTGGGAGGAATGGGGATGCTCCAGATGGCAAAGGGCCAACTCTTGGGCACTGAGGGGAGCACTTTGGTCAGCATGGTGTGGGATCTGGGTTCAAATATCCAATGCAGGTTGCAGGCAATAGCTAGGAGGCACAGGTAAAGGTTTGGTGGCGCCAGGGAAATGCAGCAGTGGAGACTTGGCTCTCCATGTATTGGATGGTGCACCCAGAACATTCCAGCTGTGATCTACAGCCAGACTTGAAATTGCCGCAGCACATTCCTGGGACATACAATGCTTTAACACCCATGTGCCCATTCATGACTCTGCCCTGCTGGAAAAAGTCTGTGTCATCCTGTTTCATGTCTGTCTGACAAAAATGCTGAAGTGAGGCCCCTGAGCCCCAGGAAGCCATCCAAGTCCCAGTTCCTGCTTAGAGCCCTCCTGTGAGGGAAGTATCTTCCTCCATTTACAGTCCACAGCAAATGTTTCCCAGCAACATAAACCCAGACAAGGGGTCTGGTGCCCTTGCCTAAATTAATTGACTTCCACTAGGCATTTGGGAGGTGGTGATTTACTTTCAAAAAAAACTAAGGAAAGGTAGCCAGAGAGAGATCAAGCTCTCACCAAGGGTGTGTGAGTTTCATAATAAACCTCCCTCTAACTTCCTCTCTCTTCCCAATCTACCGTATTCTCTTGCCCAGAAACTGACTCATTCAGAGTAAGAAACCAGCCTACGATGGAGTTAATCAGCGAATCGTGCAGGAACACGTTTTAGCCAGGGCACCAAAGCCAGTGAAACCGATACAGCACAGACCAGTCATTTCTGTTATTTCCTCTGCTGGCATTTTAATGAAAAGGAAGTAGCTGTAATGCAATCCTTTTGGAGAAATCAACACTTCCCGCTGTTTGAAGCAAGGCAAGGAGTTCAAATCATGAGAGTTAATTCCAGGAGGGTTACATGCATGGAGTCACATGTGAACTGAGACACTTGTTCTCCTGGAAAGAACCAAAACTAGCCCCAGTTTTTCATCTAGGATTATTTATAGCCTGTCCTACACATGTGACAATGACTGTTGTTGCTTACAAAGAAGTCAAATGCACACTGGTGTGTTTGCATGGCCACTCCTATTCTTTTTCCAACATTTCAGCATCTCATGGCCTCACACAGTCCAGAATTGTCTGATTTTTTAGAAAAGGGTGTTAGTCTCACATTCATGACTCTAGCATTAACACAAAACCACTATTTGGGAAACAGCATCATTTTGCATAATTTGTTGAACTACAGTGTGATGGGCATCCTTTTCACTGTGCATGTCTGTTATTTACATCAGCATTAATTAGTAGACTTGGGTGATCTTCTCTGGGCTCTAAGCAGGGGTCATTGTCACCCCAGTGTTGTCCTGGGCCCAGCAGGTAGGACGGCACCAACCTGAATGAGAATCTCAGGCCTGAGGCTGAGGAGTGGGGGACACTCAGGCTGGGCAGCAGCCGTGCTGATTCCTGGCTGCTTTGGGGAGGAGGAGGGGACAGGGAGGGGGGCCCTTGGCACACGCCATGCCCAGGGTCGTCAGGACTGGAGAGAGCCCAACACACCAATAAACTACCCTCCTTTCCTGCCCCTGAAATTCTCAGGCACAAAAGTAGCCCCAAATTATAAGAGCCTGTTCTGTGCATCAGCAACAACAACAACAACAAAAAAAAGCGCCCTATTCTCCCCTGACTTTGTTCTTTTGATTTTTTATAGATCAAAGGCAGGATAGAGAAAAAAAATTGGCAGGCGAAGATAGACATTGTTCTAGTGACAAGATGAGGGTCCCGAAAGGAGAATGCTTGCTCCATCGGAAGTGGCTGCGTGGCAAAGGGAGAAACCTCACTTTTCAAGCCCCTTTGCGAGGCATTGTCTTTGGGGCTGGCGCTGCTGCCATACAGTAGGGTCCCCATGGCAACGCAACCTGCTGCTGCTGCTGCTGCTGCCCCTCTTCCAGAGTTGAAGGCACTGAAAGGCAGCTGAAGTGACTGGGCTTAAAGAGCAACAGAATAAACAATATTTTGATTCATTGGGAGAAGAGAGAGAGGCTCCCGCCCCCCCCCCCCCGCCCT
>NW_024502014.1:1447423-1529923 GCF_017590055.1 Onychostruthus taczanowskii
TTTCCCTCCGACCCATGAATGCTGGCATTGTCCATGCTTTTCTGAATCTGATTTACCATATCATAACCCCTAGGAAGAAGAAAACATCAATATCCCGAAGGAATGGAGATGTTTCTATGGAAAACCTAGGAATTTTAGTCCATAACAGATCTGGTGTAAAAATCAAAGAGATCAAAGGCGGCGCTCCCAGGAGTATAGATGCGTCTCTGAATTAAAGATGGACGATGCAGACTACAAAGTACTTTTTTTCCACCCTTCTTTATTCAGGCCTCTGTTTCCATTTCAAGGGAGGCGCTGTCCCAACATCATATCTGAGCCCAGACAGTCGCCGCGAACAATGCTCGCGAAGGGGGAGAAAGGCTAAAGAAAGCAAATCATAACAACCATCCGGCCTGGCAGGATTGTTTCCATTACAAACCCGAGCGCAACAATTAATTACGAAATTGAGGAAAAAAAAAAAAAAAGAAGAAAAAAAAAAGGGCGAGGCTCAAGAGAAGTGATTAATATAGATGGCAAAGGCTGCGGGGAGTGGTGTTCGGGGCTCTGTGGCTTGGGGGGCAGGTTGGCCGCTCTCCGCCACTCCCTGCATCTCTGCATCCCAGGCCGGCGGATCCCGGCTCTCGACGCCTCCCTGCCGGCTGCCGTGGCCGCAGGGCTCCGGTGCGGGGCTCCGGAGCGGGGCGGCCCCGAGCATCGCGGCGCTACCTGCGAGGGCGGGCCCGCGCCCGCGGAGCGTGTGCGCGGCCGTGCGCACCCGCTGAGCCCCGCGCGGCCGCGCCGCGCTCCTGATCCACGGGCAGCTCCCAGGGTGGCTCCGGGTCTTCTCAGCTTGGCACCGATCCACCAAGTGCCACAAAGAAAGCAAAAACACATTTAAAACGTGCCGGGGACAGTCAGCTCGCCTATCTACCAGCAGACACTTCATCACGCGCGGCCCGGATCCTCTGCGCCAGCCGCAGCGACGCCGGCGGCACGGCTGTCCCTTGGGGCGCGGGTCCTCATCTCCCTGCGCAGCCATGCCCTCTGAAAAGTGAAGTTTTTCCATGCAGACACCCCTGGCCCTTTTTCCCGGAGGCTGGGAAGCGTGGCGGGACAAACGCGTTGTTTAGAGCCCAAGAAGATGAATATTAGGGAAGTCAATTAAGTTGTTTGGAAACACACGCAGGAAAAAAAAAAAAAAAAGCACTGGGACTACTGTTATGAAGAAAGCCAATTAAAATGGTTTGATAAGCATATGTATTAGCAACAAGTGTAGCACAGAGGTCAGAAACAACACTAAGTAAACAGAGTTGACAGAAGAGTGAATCTTTTGTGGCGGGTGCGCAGCTGTCCGGCCTCCCTTTGTCCGGGAGGAGGCTGGGTGCACGCTCCCTGCTGCCCTCTCCCCAACTCAATGCACAAAAACAGATTGGGATGTTCTGCATGCATAGGCAACATTGCAACTCCAGTCCTCCCTTTTCTGTTCCTTCTTTAGGAGACAGGGCTCTCCAGACATTTTTTCCTGACAGTAACAAAGCGGGGCTGTAAAACAGTTCAGAATAGAAGGGGAGAAAGAAGAGAAAGGAGTCCCGGAGGGGGAAAAAAGCGCCATGTCACGGGACAAAAGAATAGGAAGTTGAAAATAGAAATAAAACCGAAAGCAAGAATTATCTTGTTAAACAGAGGTACTTTTTTTTTTTTTTTTTTTTTTTTTTTTTTTTTTTTTTTTTGGTCCAGAGTCGTCTTTGTGAAAGTTTTTAAAGTATCACGACGTGGAACAAGTGTGTAAGTCCTCACACATACTTCAGTCAAAGATTCATGAGCTTCCGAGAGCTTTGATGGCTTATTTATGTGTCAGCAAATTCTGCAGCTTAAATACTTTTGAAAAAACAGATCTGGGGTTAGTTGGAGTCCCGCAGACATGGCTTTAAATGTGCGGGGCGGGCAGGGGATTCCACCCCGGCCAGGGAAAGGAAATGAAAAGATCAAGAGGCAACGAGCAGGTTTCTTTTTATTCCAAGTCTGGAGAATAAACACAGGCCAGGTTGTTTTGTGCCGAGCCCTGCTCACACAGGGACTGAGGTGAACGGGTCGGGCTGGTGTTGGGAAGACCCCGTCCAGTAGCAGAACACGCTTCTCCTGGCAGGGCAGCTGAGGTGCCAGGGCTGAGCTGTCCCCGCCGTGCGAACCGGGCTGTGTCTCGGGGCTGTCATCCAAGTGATTTTCTCCCTTGAGTGATCAGATATTTTCGTGTGAGAACACATCACTTTCTTCTGCCACCGCTTCACCAGGAAAGGAAGCACGTTTAGAGAATGATGTTTCACTTAGCCAAAGCCTCGGCATCACCACCTTGTACTCATCTTTAGTTCTGCACTTGTCTTTCTTGATTTAATGGAGGGGGGGAAATAGTTTAAAAGGATCCGCGGTTTGGGGGGAAACGATACTAAGCCGGGATCAGCAACAAAGTCCCAAGAACACACACACCTCCCTGACTCTGCTCTTCCTCCATGTCCAACGTGGAGCCTTGTTCGCCTCCCCCGAGAAACTTTCTCGGGGGCAATTTTTGTTAAACCAGAGCTGACAGGGAAACCTCAGGAGAAGCAGTGCAGCTTGGTTCTCAGGGACAACACGTGTTGCCCAATGCTTCCTAAATTGTCCTCAATACAGCCGGAGTATCTGCGGAGAGTGTCTTTTGCAGTCCCCTGAGAAAGTGATAGCTCTTGTGCGCTTTTGATCCTGGACTCTGGTTTAGTCAAGTTTTGGTTTGAAAAAGACAAATGCGAAAGCCTAAATTTTATGACTTTGGGATTTGAATATGAATCTTCGGTCTGGGCACAAGAACACACCAGTCCATTGCAAATCAGAGAGGCAGAATCATTATAGCCTGTCATTTGGGTTGTTGTTCTGTCTTTGAAGCGGAATCCAAGAGTAAACTTTTCTGATGAATCGAAGTCGTTAAATTTTAGTGCAGATGAATTATGGTTTAGCTTCTAAAATAGTGCAAATGTTTAATAAAAATCATCTCATCAGTGGCCTTTTAGAATCGCGTTGTTTCACCAGCGAAAATTCAATTTGAGGCAACTCACCCTTTTCTAAATGTCATCTTCCCAGCAAACTCCTCTTATTAACATTATCAATTTTCTCTTTCAAGTCTGTCAGTCTCATGATTTAAGGAGACTCTTTGTCTTAAAGATTTCACAATCGGAAAAAGCCGACTCCACTCACACCACTGCGTGATTTCGGAAGCACGGACAAACAGCCCCGCCGGCGTGTGTTCCACGCTAAAAGCCCTTTGAAGGGACACGCGGGGCCCGGACCCACCGGCCCGCCGGCTGCGGGACGGGACGGGACGGGACAGGACAGGACAGACGGGACGGGACGGGACGGGACGGGAAGGGACGGGACGGGACGGGACGGGACGGGACGGGCGTAGGACCGGGGCGAGCCGGTCCGCGGGCTCTGCGCGGCCGCGGCTCGGGCGGCTCTCGGCGGGCTGGGGATGCGCAGCTCCCACCCGTGCCCATCTCCCACCCGAGCCCATCTCCGACCCGTGCCCAGCTCCCACCCGTGCCCAGCCCTCCCGAGCGCGGCCGGCCCGGGCCGCGGCTCCTTCCCCGCTCCCCCTGCCCGCCCGCGGTACCCGCAGCTCTGGGGTGGGTAGTGAGCACATCAACATGAACTTCAGTGAAACCAGATGCCAGGGTCTAAATTAATACTAGTGTTTTGCAGATTCTATAACCATTAAAGCATCGAATTAATGAAGTTCTGCGGCTTTCTTTAGGTCGAATGCTTTCGCTTTATTCCCATCGAAGGGAGGCGGGTCAACGCACTCCGGCACAATGATCAGATACTTTCCAGAAGTTTATCTGTACATCAGAACACGTTCTGAACCGATTCCAGAACACTTCGCTTCTCATCCGTGAAGCCTGCAAGCTTTGGAGCGCACAGTATAAATAGCGCGGACCAGACTGTATTTGCAGTAGAGCAGACCCCGGCCCTCCCAAACTGGCCATTTAAAGGAGGGTGTGGATTTTTTTTTTTTTTGGTTTTTTTTTTTTTTTTTTTTTTTGTTTTTAGAGGCTCTTTCCCGTAACTCCGCCCCATCACAGCTAGGTAAAGTCAACAGGCAGGGTCTACATTACAAATGTTTTAATGAGAGAGGGATTGACTGGGGACTTCTCTCGTTCATCCCCTTGCAAACAAAATTTAAAAAGTTTCCTAGAGCACAGGAAAACTGGGAAACCCCGGTGACCTTACAGTTCACCCTGCACATTAAAACAGTGGCTGCACGGCTGCCTGCCCGAGAAGAAAAAGCAATAGGCTTCAGCGGAAATTGAAACAAGGACATTTCTGCTAAGAACGGACTTGGTCTGGTACATCTTTTGGATCAGATCAAGACAACTGGGTTTGATTTTGCTTGGCTTTACAGGGAACACGGGAAGGAGAAAACCGCACCAAAGTGGGGCCCAGGGTTTCAGAAGGGAGCAGCTGATCAGCTCTTCCCTCCGCGCCGGAGCGGTGCCTTTCGCTAGGCAGGGCAGGCAGGTACAGCTGAGCCTGCTCCGGGCTGCTGCAGTGCATGGCAACACCGGAGGAGGAGGTCTCTGAAGGGGCTGCGGATCCCTCTGCTGAAAGAGGCGCTCTCACCACCCCCGGCTCCCCAGAGCCACGAGTGGAGCCCGTGTCCCGACCCCTGTTCCGCTCCCTCCCGCGCAGCTTCAAAGGTTGTCCTCTGCGCGGCTTTCCGCCTTCTCTGGCCACTTGAAATCACCCTGAAATAGCAATCCCATCTGGCACAGGGGATCTGGCCCAGAGATTTCCTCCTCGTCCTCGAGAGGCTGCGCCCTGCACAGTGGCACAGCCAGGGCAGAGCAAACCAGCGAACTACCAGAGCGCTTTAGGGGACACACGGGCAGGGTAATAGACAGGGGAGAGGCACGGCCGGGGTTTCTCTGCCTGCTGGGGGTCACAAGGAGCGGGGGCCCCTTCTCAGCAGGCTTTCAGGGAAACCACCAAAGCAGGGGGAAACTTGCTGTGTAGGACTCTTCGGTACAGAGTAGCTGCGTGCAGCTTCCTTGGAGCAGCAGAAATGAGCGTGCAGCAATTTAGTCTGTATTTCTCCCGTGTTTAATCCCACGATTAACCCCGCGTGCCTTCCCTCGCGCGTTCTCATTCAGTTAATTTCAGGAAAAAAAAAAAAAAAAAAAAAAAAAAAGAAAAAGAGAAGATAACTGTCCCAGAGGCCTTTGGAAAGCTGAGCGCATCCCGGGGCTGTGTCAGGCTCAGCTCTCCGCGCCGCGCTGCCTGCCCGGGGCCGGCCTTGCGCCTGTCACCGCCACCCCGACATTATGTCTGTCGCGACATGAATCGGGACCAGCCAGCGCCGCACCCTCCTGCGGGTCCAGCTGGGAGGCCGGGGACAGCTCTGGTTCAGAGAAGTTTCTCTGATATCCTCGAAGGTAGAAAGGTTTTCTGGCTTCCCGTGGCCAGAGCAGGGGTTTGGGCTCGGCCGAGCTCACCAAGACCTTCTCAGGAGTGTAAATATTTCAGTCTTGCTTATGAAAACAACCCAGAATCAAAACCCCAAAACAGCCCCGGCCGGGGTAAGTCCCCGCGGGGGAGTTTGCTGGCCCCATCAGCCCCTCCCCGCCACCACATCCCCTCACTCAGGGACATCGGTGAGCTCCGATGATAAAGGAAAAATTACTTCATTGCCAAGAGTCACATATGCAGTCAAAAAGTGCTGTAAATATATTCATTAAACTAAAAAAATAACTCGATTAAAGGATACAGTTTATTGGCGTAATGCGAGTGCATTTCAAAGAAATCAAATACCCAGAGTTACTCAATATTCAGACACTCGAGGCTACAAAGAGAGGTGCAAACAAAGCTTTTTGCGGCAGAAGAGCGGTAATGTGCGGCACCTGAAGTAAGGCACTGCTGGGGAGCTGTGTCAGACACTACTAATTAACCCGCTTTTCAACCGAGCTGGCGTCAACTTTTTGTAAGCGAGGAGAGACGCGCTCTTCCTCGGAAGACGGACGGGGCCTATCGCGGTGTTTCGGGGTGCCCCCCACCCCACCGATGCCCCCCCGTTCTGTGGGACTGAGCATCATCAGTCAGACACAGCCACGCCGGGGTTGATTTGGGACTTTATGCGGCGTTTGGTTGCAGCGACTCCTTGCCCAGCAGTGACCCTCTGCCTCCTCGGCGTCACAGGGCAGTGGGTGGCCGTGGGCGACCGGGGACAGCCCCCCCACCTCGGGCTTCCAGTAAAAAGTTATTTTCTGCGTGGGAAAGCTGCTCTTCGCTAGGGGGACGTAACATGCTGCTGTTTTACTTTAACAAACTCAGAGCGGGAGGACAAAATTAGATTGGCTTCTACACACCCATGGGTGCATCTGAGGGATCCTGTAGCTCAGCAACACAAAAACCCCTGAAACAGTGCTTAACATATCCCCCATGACTCTAAATTTCTCATACAGCCACAAATAAAATGGAAGATCTAGTCTTTCTCTCTCCCACCTATTTCCTAAAGCACCAGCAGAACAAGGTACCCTACCTCAACTCTGAATTTACACAGCCTTTTAACTAGGTACAGATGTGTCAATTTATATCACCTGTGGATCTGGCCCATGGCTATATATATGAGAAAGCACTGCTACCCTTCTTTTTATTTTTTTTTCCCCCTCCTTCCTCTTTTCCTTGTTTGAATTCTCCTGCTAAGGGAGAGAAGGAGAGCTAGTAGGTTGCTGGTAGGTAATTTATACCTGGGTTTTGTATGTAGAGGAAAACTAAGAAATTGTAGGTCTAGGCATGATTTGTGAGAAGATGTGGCAGAGAAAAAAATTAGTGGAGACAGGGCAAGGCTTAGAAGAATTGAATATTGAAAAAGTTATTGGTGCAGAAAAGGCTGAGCAGTGACTGAACACTTGCTCTCTCCACAGTAGGCAGCAGAGGAGAGCAGGCTTAAATTGTAGCACAGGGGCTTTGAGGTAGAGGCGGACTGAGGGCTCCAGCTGCAAGAAGAGCTGAGTGCTAGAACTGACCTAAGGAGTTTTTGGGGTATTCACCCACGGTGGAGAAGCCAGACAAGGCTCTGCTAGGGATGACATGAATGTGATGATCCTGCCTTTGAGGCAGATGACTAATTCTCTTCACTCTCTCTAGTTATATCTGATATCTTTTAGATAAGAGAAATGACAGATTTGGTACTGAAAAAATAAAATAAACTCAGTCTTGTAGCATCACTCTGCTTAAGGGGAAGAGGTTTAGACTGCATGCGGATCCTCTGACATTGCTCCCAGCAAGTGGGACAAGTTTTGAGGCTACTAAGGCAGGCTTTGGTAATAAAGGATTGGTATTTTGTAGAATTAGTATGGTATTTTAGGTTTTTCATTATGTAATTATCATAATAAGAGACCAAGGGCAATCCAAGTGAAAACCTGAACTTTTCAATGTGGGAGGACTGGGTACTGCAGCTCCATCTGGGAGCTGGACTTGTGATGTCCCCAACTAAGGTGTGCATCACTGAGGTTGCAGGGACATTCCTAAGAAAACCTTTTACTGTGCAGGTGACCACTTTTCCAAAAGAAGCAAGGATCTGACTTTTAAAATCACACGAGTGCTAACAGCCCTGAAAGTCAATGTAAGTATTTAATTTGAATTTTTCAGGCCTCTAATGCTTCTACCTACCAGATCACTGGGAATAAGATTCAGCATGTGTCCAAATGCTGAAAAAGTGACTGCTTTTATGCCTGTATGTCTCCGAAATCAAACAAACAACTTTTTTTTTTTTTCTTTTTTTTTTTTTAACTGGGAGCTGAAGAAAAGATGTTATCCTGAAGTCTGAGCTCTCAATGTATTGAAGGAAGTGTGCAAAGAGTGGTGAAAAATATGGAGGGAGTAATTTCTAATGGAAAACAGAACACAATTTTATAGTGCTCTTCCCTGGAATTTAGTTGTCATCCAAGTGTTTCCCATGAACAATAACATTCCAGATATATCCACCTGGTAGCAACGGGCACAGCTTTAGAGTTTTAAACTTTTTTTTTAGCATATATGGACCTGAAAACATACTTTCTACTGGGAGACAAGCTGTTTGGTGAAGAACTCCCACTCTTTCCTCTGCTTTGATATAAAATTTCTCTTTTCATTTACCAACATACTTATGGAAATAATTTGCAAACATATTGTATCTCTTAAGTTTGAGATATTATGCCATTTGTTCTTATGCAGGCTCCTAAGTGAAGGCATTGTGGGGGTCCTGCTTAAACAGTGGATGTGAAGAAAGCTTCATGTATTTCATGGGTTGGTGGGTAGGGACTGTGTTACAGCATTTCACCTCCTGCTTGTTGAACAATTGTGCATTAACTTTTCACTTTTCATTTAAAAGAAATAACAAAAAATTGAGTGTAGCAGCCTTAGTCATGGAGATTTTGATATAAAAATAACTTCCAGACCTAAACTAATGCATTATGTGAGGGAAGCTGAAATAAACTGTTGGTGTGAACAACCCCATCTATTTTAACAGATTGCTAATTCAGAAGCAAAAACTAAATTGGGAAGAATGCTGTATTAAATAAATACCATATGCATGACACATCAGCATGTTGTTCCTTTTCATATTTAATTATACCCAGTTAATTTAACTGGGCTTCAAGGTTTACTGTTTACCTTAAGATGGAAAGAAACACCTTTTTTTTAAACAAAATGCAGTAAAATTTAGGGATTTCAGTCGCAATTGCTTCATCAAAGTATCCAGGACACCAGCTACATGACAGGAAGAACAATCTTTACATGTGATAATTTAATTTTGCAAAGTTTGCCATGCATCTGCTTTAGGACAATGAACACAAGCAGAAGAGCAGTGCAGCAATTACAATGCCAGACAGTCGTTTGTATTGAATAGGTCATTTAGAATGGAGTTCTGGCAAGTGTAAATGTCTGCTGTGCTGCTTACAGCTCCTCTTGGGCACAATAAGATTTGTGAAAGTGTTTTCTACTTGGTGTTTCTTGAACAAACATTTTCTTTGGAGGAGTCGGGGATCTGTGTCTTTTTCTTGTTTGTTCTCCCTGAGCACAAATGACAACATAATTATTGCATGCAAGGTAGTGGTGGTGTTGAGGGACTTTCAGCACATTTATGGTTTTATCTCAACTGTTTTACTCCCTCTGACTAAAATTTTTCAGAAATCTATTAATTGTCTGTGTAGCTCATATATAAGCCTTACAGTTAATGAAATTATTATTATTATGGATGATGGAGAGTGATGTTTTTACTTTCATATACCAAAACCTTGTTCTCTTGTTGATCTTCTGAAATCTCATATCTTTCTGTGTAGGAAACAGACTTGCAATTGGGATTTTGTGTGTACAGATACCCACAGTGGAGGGCTCTTTTTTTTTTTTTTTAATTTGGTTTGATGGATAAATAGTCTTATATGACAATAAAGAGGGCAATCTGGTGTGCTGTCACTTGGGAAAAAAAAAGTCAGATTAAAATGTGGTATAGACTGGTACTTCATGTAGCTGGGTGTAAGATTTCTTAATGTCTTTCCTACCACTGATGATAAGGTAATTAATGAAATTATCTGACCTGTTCACTGTTGAAATTAAAAAGAAAAAATCAAAAAACCCAGCAGAGTTCCTGGATCATCCACTTGTAGCCAATTTAAAAGTAATGAGATGCAGGAATTCAGCAAACACTTTTTTATTTTTATAATCATTGCCTCAGGGCTATGTACACCTCAGATGCAACCAAAAGCAAGCCTTGCAAATCCTGCAGTTCCTGCAGAATCCTGTGTGGATGCTGAGGTTTTCTGAGCTCCTTGGCTGCCGTGCCTGTGAAGCTGAGGTGGCTGGGGACACGCAGTGGGTGCCACATCTGGCTCCACCAGTGGTGGCTGCTGCCATCCTTGCCCTGCCAGGGCTGCCTCACCCGGCTTTCTGGAGCACATCCTGAGGCAGGTGGGAGTGCTGTAGGGTGAGGAGGGAAAAGGGCTGGCAGCTGTGTTGTGGAAACACGACTTTGCTGATTGCTTCCTTGAAATGCTTCCCCCCAGCAGCTGTGGCTCTGGGTACGATGGCTTAGTTTCAAAGAAGTGAATTTGTTAGTAATGTAATGCCTGGGCATTTGACAGTGTTGTGGTGTTCTCTACAGCCCAGACTGGCGGGCCTGTTCTTCACTTTCTGGGGCAGTGACAGAGCAGAAGGTCTTTTCTAGACAGTAAGGTCCTAAAAGGGTTTCATTGGGAATTCCCTTACTTTATGCACATTGGCTGTTCATTGAATTTTCACTTGACTTATTCTTGTCCTACATTCAACACTTTTAGGGAGAGGGGAACACACCTTTATGAAAAAGGCTTTATTTATTTATTTAAAAAAAAAAATTACATTTCCTCCCCCTCCCCCACTGTTGCTTTTCTTAAATCTTGAAGGTAATTTCCTGGTTACAATGTCACCCTTGTCTTACTTGCTGTGCCCTGAGGCAGGCTTGCTTTGCTGTGGTGAAAGACTGGGGGTTTGATTTAGTTATTTTTGCTTTGGCTTGCACAGGTTTTTTGAGTGTTATTGGCTGTATCATTCATCCCATTACATCAGATGGCAAATTTTTTTCCTGAACATCAGCTATATATAGAGGCAAGGAGATAAATTTCCGGACCAAAGATTTCTGATAGTCTAGGGGCCTCCAATTTCAGACTATTGTCACACTGGTGAACAACAAGGACCTTGGCAGATTTTAGTTTTATGTGTAGCAGAGAGAAAAAAAAAAAAGTGAGCCTCTAGATATGATATGTCTGGCCTAATTCTGGTACGGTTCAGCGAGCTGTGCAGTGTTCTGCTTGATTTACCTCAGTGTAAACAGTGTTTGATCTCCTCTCCCAGACTGGTCTGGTCCCCCCTCCCTAAGTAAGGAAGTCAGGAGAAGTTTTGATCTCTATAGTCAGAGCAGTGGCCTGGCCTCCCACAACTTGTTTTATTTGAGGGCCTCCTCAGCCAAATCTCCTGTGTTCCATTGGATGCTGCTGCTTCCAGGATGTGCTGCTTGTGTTCACCCTGCTGTGCTGGCACTTCTCTGCAAGCCTTTGGTGTGTCTGTGGTGCTACAAGTACCTCAAGATGTATGGATAGCCTTTGCCATGGTTTGCTTGAATTCCTTCTTCATTTTTAATGGGTCACACAGATCTGATAAGCTAATGTTTGTTTTCACCTAGATCATAGACCTCGACAGCCTTTTGGCTGTTTGCTTGTTTGTGTGTGTGTGTGTGTGCAAAGTGCAGAGTTTTGTAGAAATTCAGTACTGTAAGAAGAAAATACCTTTCAGATGTGCTTCCCCTGAAAAAAATAATTTCTCATTTTCCAACATTATGCATAGTTATGGTATTCTGATTTAATTACATACAGAATAAATATAACATGGACCCCAAACTGGTGAGATCAGCTTTCAATCACAGCAGGCCATAAGCTCTAGTAATTAACCATACCTCCACAAACCATCCCTGCTAATAAATCCAGGGGGAAAAAGAACACAGCAGAGGAAAAAAGGAGAAATGAAAAATACAAGATTTTACAGCAAAGGGCCAAACAGCACCCTGATGGATACACAACCCGTCCCTAAGAAAACAAAGGGGGTAAAGCATTTTTTTTCCAGACGGAAGTGCCTGAAGCTGGGGATCTGGAGCTCTTCCTTGGAGCTGCTGGGGGCTGAGCAGGGGGGCTGGGGTGCCTCAGCCCCCTGCCCTTCCCCACTGGCCCTGAGCCCCTTGGGGAGCCTGGAGAGAGGAGGAACCAGGGAATCCCCAGCTGGGGATGGTGGGCCAACTGCTTTGTGGAGGAGCTGGCCGAAGTGAGGTCTGGGCTGCCCCGACCCAGTGTGGGAGATGGCAGCAGCACTGCCAAGAGACTGAGAGCAAATGTGGGTTGTCCTCTCCCGTGTGGATTGGGAGGGCTTCACATGGATCACTGCTGCTGCTTTTTAGTGGTGCTTGAAATTTTCCACTCAGCTTCTGATGTGGCACGTGCAGCCCTTGAAAGTTCCCAAACTAGAGTCTCAACAAAAGAGATATAAAGCAGGGAGTCATTCTTCAGCTAAAAACAAACAAAATTCAAGATATTCTAAATGAAACAATGGGAATTGTAGAAAGATCACCTGTTTCATTTCAGTCAGGCCCCCAGAGATATTAAACACACTTACTTCACAGACTTAATTGCCTCAGGATGAGGCAATCCTGTATATCTTTTTTAGAACCATTAATAACCTACTTCACCTGATTGCAGCAAGTATTTTATTAGAGGATTTGTCAAATGGTAAATGCAAGGACTTTATGCACAGATAAACAACAAAAATTGACCAAATTTAGCCTCCACTTACAGCTAAAGCTCATTTTTATTTTAATCTTCCATTTAATTTGAAACTTAATAGCTTTTCAAAAATTAAACCTACGTGATTTTCCTACAACACTTATTTTGATTAAATCAAATATGCTCATTTGTACAATACTCAGTGCCTTGTTATTGAGCATTGTTGAATATGTGCAATTTTATACTTGCTCCTTTTATTCATGTCATGACATAGAAGGAAGGAGAAATTCTAGAAAGATAATGAAAAACTAGCCATCCACAATTTATATTTTTGTTTGTTTACATGTTTCTTTGCAAGCACAGAGTGCTGCCCTCCAGAAGAAGCCAAGGCATGCACCCAACTCATTGTCTGGGTATTAGAAAAGGCTCTGCACACGTCAGGGTGTCTCAGTGACAAGGCAAAACCATGCAGTGATGGTGGACAGAGCAAGCAAGGTGTTTGTGAGCAAGGGGAGGTTGCTGCTGTGTGACATCCAGCCCTCCTGGCCATGCTGAGAGGGAAGCAAATTGCTGGGAATCCAGAGGACAACAGCAAACAAGTGCAGGAAGTTTGAAAATGTCTCCTTCAATGAAAGGATGCAATAATTTGCTTTCTTTAGCACTAAAAGGAGGAGAATGAGTGGTCTAATTTTTGTTTTGGGATGAAGAGTTAATAACAAAGAAAAGGCCATCCATTGTTTAATTCTCTGTAGCTGCTGTTCACAATTGGCTGATATTTACAGGAAGGTAAGATTAGGCTGGATATTAGGGAACAATTTCTAGCTGCTGGTCTAGTGAAACATGGAACAGATTGTCTGGGTGTGTGTAGAAATCTCCTTGATGGAAATTTGAAAAACCAAGTCACACCTCTGCTGTTTGGGGACAGGTCCATCCAGCTCCAGCTCCGGGGCTGGGCTGGTGCTCCTCACTCTCTGCTCATGTGGCTCTGCCCCAGGGCAAGGCCAGGCAAATGCGTCTGCAGCACAGCAGAGAGACTTTCAGTGAAACAGCAGGAGTGTGCCTGATCCTCAGTGTGCAAGATGCATTTCTGCCTGGGAGTTAAGACGTGGGTGGACAATGATGTCTGTCTGCCCTGCTCTACAGAGCTAATCCATTTTCTGCTGAAGCTACCCTTAACAGCACTTTGTGTTACGAATTTACACTACCATGTTTATCTTACTTTTCTTAAACAAACCAAAAATCTAGCATGGCTTTGACACCACGTTCCTCAATCCTAAATGTTTTAATCTAAAATACCCCTGTGGTGCCTCAGAGTGCTTGTAGTTCAGTGTCTCACATCACAAGCCTTTGCATGATCAGTGCATCCCAGAGCTCTGCAGCCAGAAATTCCCTCTTCTGGCTTCTGGTAGTGGCCATAGTGGGAAAAGTAGAAATGGGAAAGAAAATGTGAAAGTGAAATAAAGTTTCTAGAGAATATGGCATTGCTTCTTCTTAGTCTCATTATTTTGATTTCCATTGAAATACGTGTTACTTAAATTTAAAAAATGGTATAAAACATAGAAACGTTCCTGTGGCTATTAAAATCCATGTTCTGGTATACCTGCAGATTCACAGAGAACTTTTTTGTGTACATTTGAATGGAAGCTCAAGAAGAGGTTATCAAAAAGAAATTTCCACTGCAGAAATATTATTTCCTTATGAAATACATTATGACTTACTCTGTTCTTGTGTGCTGGTGACTTAAAGAACATTGTGAAGATAAGGACTTATTATGAATTCTGTGTTGGTGAAGATTAAAGATCCCCATTAATTCCTGTTGAATTATTCTAAAAGGAAAATCTCACGTCTCAGCAGCAGGTTCTGGATATCTGCTACTCTTTGGCAGGGGAAGACAGAGACAGGGACCCTCCAACCTCAGGCTGTGTTCTGAGCAGAGTGCCCTGCCAGTTCATCAGACAAGCTCACCCCTCTGACTAGCTGGCCAAAGGAGGAAGATATTTTCATGTACAAAATGCCCTTTAGCCCTAAGTCTCTTCTGTAGAGTCTAAATTTCAATTAGAAACCTAACCTCAAGCACTATTAAGGCATTTTTTTTGAAACACACCCTTGTTTCATTAAATGGGATATATGCACTTACACTGCAAGGAGAAAACGATGAAGAAGGGAAAATCAGCCTTTAGCTTATCATCAGTAATAAACTTAATAGCATTTGTATTTCAGTGATAAAAACCCAGCTGGATCCAGTGCAGGATAGCCCTTTTTGAGCTAACAGAAGCCAACTTGGCAGGTGCTGCAGGTGGTCAGTTCTGCCCTGTCTTTCTTGCAAATAGGCTTGCTCCTTCCTTCTCTTCAGTAGGTGCTCTTAATATCAAAGTGTTCTCAACATTCCCTTCCTAAGGAAGTGTTCCATCTGCCACACTCACCAGCTGCTGCCTGACTTGGGCTCCCCTTGGGGCTCTTTTTTATTTCCTAGCAGTTGTTCCTGTTGCTTTTTAACTGGGGGCACATCTTTGTAAGAAGGATGGAGGCCACAGTTCTTACAGGTCTGTGGGGAGGTCGGCTGTGTGTGCTTTGCTTACCAGGCTTTAGTCATGTCCTGCTGAAGGCCACTCATCTTTATTGGGACCTTCAACCCCATTTACAATTCAGCTGGTAGAATATAACATTTGCAGTCACCTTGGATGATGAGCTGTTAGACAATGACTGGCTTCTCCTCGCAGGTGTGAAGGGCTGCATGAGCAGAGCTTGATAAACTCTGTGTTTGGGAAGAAGGATAAATATGGATCTGTACCCATTCTTTAGGCAGACATGGATGGGATCCCTTTCTCTTCAAGGAGATGGAGAACAGATTTTAAAGGATGTGAAGGCAGACCAAGAAAAGTCTTCATTTAAGACTTCCTTGTATGCATAACAGGGGCTTTTGTTTTCTTTTGCAAACGGTTTTGGTGTCACTGTGTGGGTGGCTTTCATGGTACAGAGCTGGAAAAGCATTCAAAAGGAACAGGGGAGAGCTAAAACAAAGTCTCAGAAGGGAGTTGCTGTTATTCAGGAAAGTAATCAAGACTACTCTTGCAGGAAAGCCAGTTTCTGCCTAATAACATTATTTCCTTTTCTTTAAAGAAGTATTGATGGTGTTCCTCATCAAAAGAAAAAAATATTTTTATTTCTAAAAAGAACTGTTTTCCCATAAATTCTGGATAATGGAGTTCTGAAGAACTCCAGGTATGCAGGACACCCAGATGTGCTCCTCTGGAAAGTCTTTGTGAACTGGAAATTTTTCTCTATTTGAACTGCGGTGTTTTTTTTTTTTTTCCTTCGAGTCTAAGACACTGAGAGCTTGATATAAACTGTTTTGTCTGGAGTTTTAATAACATATTAATGGTCTGAGTTTCCCATCTTTGCTGAGCAACTCAACAAACCTTTAATCAAAATCATTGCATTCTGAAATCTGTATTTTAGATAACACTGGCATGCAAAAGCAACCCATTGATGTTCTTCTCCAATGCCTAAATTTCTAATAATAATGAAAGATCTTTTAAACTCATTTGGCTTGGCACTTACATACCTGAAAAAGATGGAAATGATGAGACCAGGGTAGGGCAAATGAGATGGCGTGGGAGAGAAAATCTCAGGCAAACCTATCAGTTATGCAGCTTGTCCCCTTGTGTTCCCCAAACATTTTGCTTGGAGATTGCAGAAGTTGCCACTGAATCTTGTAGTGACTTCAACTTGCATCTTCTCTGAATCAGGAGTGGTCAATAACATAAATATAAAAGCATAGAACTCATCAGAATTGCAGAAAAACCTTCACAATGAAGAAAGTCTTTGCAAGAATAAGGATTGCTGGTTTTGTTTCTTGGCAGGAGGCACTTGTTAGGTAATAGATTTTCCCCCTCCCCCATAAAAAATTAGTGCTGTAGTATCTAAGACTGGTTTTTCATTTCTTCTTGGCAGAGGAAAGATGTGAATTTATTTTTGCTTTTACAGCCTTAACAAGTCTTTGCCTTGCTTACATTTATGCACGTAATATTTTGCCATTGTGGCATTAGACTGGTTCAGCATGACCTGGTGGAACAACTTTAAGCCATTGAGGCATTCAGACAGGTTATTCCTTTTCTGACCAAGATTGGTTGTTACAAGCAGATGAGGAGTCTCTGTGTTCATCAGGCACCTGTGCAGGAAATGACATTGCAATGTTCTGTTGAAAGTAATGCTTAATGATTTCGGGATAATCTAGTTTTTTTAAACATCTGTGTCAGATCCTTTCAACTTTTTGGTTGGCTGGTTCATGGTCTTACTCAGCTTATTTAACCAGCACAATGTTATCAACTGCATATTATCTGTATGTCTGGAAGGTTCTTTTAAAAACTAATTTTCATATAATGGCACTTTTCTAGAAGAAAAATGCATATGAAATCACAAAGCAACACATATCAAAATACCTTAGCATTTATTCACTGTCTTATAATGACATCCAAGAATGGAAGAGCTCGAGTGACGCCACTTAACAAAAGCACCCAAAGTAAATTCTTCTTTGTACAGTATGTAGTGGAATTCTTAACATTTTGCCACAGGATACTAAGATGTTATAAGAGTTGAAGAGCTGATTGGACAACTTAATAGATGAAATCAATATTGAGAGCTAGAAACATTGATTTCAGCTTCCAGGAAATGGTACAGGACGTCTCTGTGCAAGAAATGGCTGGAATTGAGACTGTTGCCATTTGTCTCCCTGAGTGTTTGTCCTCCCTCTACAAGCACCCACATTCAGCCACTGTTGGAACAGGATACTCCAACAGACAAACCCTGGTTTTATCTACAACAGCTATTCTTGTCCCCAGGTTGGTTAATCAGGCAATCAGCTGAAGAATAAAGTACATATTTGTTTATGTAGATACACTTGCTGTTTTATTAAAAAAAAAAAAAGGCATCCCAACTTGGAACTGACCCAAACCCCTCTGAAGTCATTGACTCCACAAGCTGACTTCCATTAAAAGTTAGTTTGAAAACTGGAAATAGTAACAGCAGAAGTGCAAAACCAGAATTTTTTTTTTCTATTACTGTATTAGCCAGTTATGCTTTAGAAAAATTGTTGGTTAAAGAGTAGAATCGACAGACCACAACTTTCAATTTCTTTTAAAACCTTATAGTTTTCAAGTATATTTTTGTACTGACATCTGGATATTTCAATATCTGAAGCAAATAGGAGCAAAACAGAAACCACCTGGATTTCCAAACTCCATATGTAGAAGATGTAAATGCTCACAGTTTTGCCTTTTTTCCTGTTTTCTTTGATTTTTTTTCTTTTCCTACTCTGCTTATTTGCTCTATGAAAGCTTCCTAATTGCTCTATTTTGATTTTTGAGTTCCTTTAAATAAACACAATGCTGTTTTTCTGCAGATGTGTAGGGAGACCCTGACCTCTGCTGAAGCCTAAGGGAGACCAGCCTATTGTTGATGACTCCACTCCAGGACTTCACAGTGATAATCTCTGAGTCTAGGAGTGGAATTTTTATAGTTACAATATCAGGACCAACCTAATCAAATCTAAACTTCTGTATAGGTCATGGTATGTGTTTCACTCCGTTTTCAGTGTTGAATATTCTTCTTTTGTTCATCCATGTAAGAGACAACATTGAAATATTGCTTTGGGTCTGGATGTGAAATTCAGCTGTCATACAATATTTGGCTCACTAGACTTCAGTAGTTAGATGAAGAATTAATTTAGACTGTTGAATTGAAATAAATTCAGTTAATTGAAGTCAGTCAATAGGAGCTCTTTGTACATATTTGAAAGAAGAATGTAGACCTTTTTAAGTCTAATCAACTACAGAACATTATTAAGTTCCCATAAGAAATGGTTTAAGTGCAACATGATAATGAAAAATGAGAGTGAAAAAATTTTGTTCATTTTGAGTAGCTCTGCAATCTAGAATCTGAAAAGAAACCACTTTACATAATGGAAGGAGATACTTACAAAGCAGTCAGACTGAAAAATACCTAGAATTATAGGGGGTGGCAAATTAGAAAAGAGCTTGTAAAGTGATACAGTGGCAAGAGTAATCTTAGGCTGGAGAGATATCTTTTTAGAAACCAAGGAGGTGCTAATGCCTTTATTATGTGAAATGGTGCCTGCAACACCACACTGAGATCTGTGAGCCTCTGACAGCAGAAAAACATCACCAGAGAAAACAAAACTCAGCAAACCTGAAACGTGCTTTGGAGGCTGGGGCAGAAGTAAGTACAGTACAGCCAGATGCTGATCCTTTCACTCTGCTTTAGAATTGCTAATTTAAGAGTCTCCTTAGTGACTTAAAAGTCAGAAACATGTTACAAAACAATATGAATAACCAGCGTTTACCAGCTTTTTTTTTTGCCTTCAGGTAGAAGACTTTGAACTTGATCTTTAGGCTGAATATCTGGTTCCATCACTGAATATTAATATTGCCTTTGAGAAGTCCAGGGCCAAATATCTCTGTGTACATCAGTATGCCTTTTCTTGAATTTGTCTCATTCTCAGAGTGGTCTGCACCTCATGCCTTGCTCAAGATGTTGAAATCAGTCAGACATCTCTACAGTTTTCTTCAAACTGTAGAAGTGTCTGCACTAGACAGGGCCAGGGCTAAAGGTCAATCTAGACCAATATCCTGCACTTTACAATTGCCATGTGCAGATGCCCAGGGAAGAATGCAAGAACAACTGTGCAGTGATACTTAGAATTGCATTCAAGCTTCTTGTGGGTTTTTCTCCTGTATAGATGCCATGCTTCTGTTTACTAGTCCTGCTGAGTTCCTTTTCTGTTAATATCTCCAGATGTTTTTCAAATCCATACAGATTTTTTGGCAGTCCAGGTGTCTTCCAGTGAAAAGACTTCCTTACTCTAACTATGCATTGTATATCAAGAATGCCCTATTCTCCTTCTGAACTTGACATTTACAAGTTTCATCTGATGGCCACTCAGCTCTCCTGGAGAGTGATTGCTCCTTCCTCATACATCCTGTCCACATCATTCCTGATATTATGGAGCTTTACTATGTCTCTGTTAGTCATTTCAGTATTTTTTTTCCAGTTCCAAGAGGCTTAGGGTGTTTAACCTGCCCATACCTGGAGGCTGTAGCTGTGTTGTTCATACTTGTCATCCTCTCCCACTCTTTTCCCACTCTACTGTGGCTGTTTGAGCAGCCAAATTGGTGTTACTGGAACTGCTCTCCTTTTGATAATTTACAAATTTGGCTTCTAATCTTGCAGTGGGAGCCAAAGGGGTTGAATCTTGGTCAGCTGAACTGAGCTCAGTTTGGATCCCCTGCAAACATCTGATGAGGAAACTGGAACTCCAGAGAGGACAGAACACATGTTCTCCTTCCTGGTGTGTGTGAGCAGTGTGGCTGAAGCGTTTTCCTTGGTTTGCTCAAAAGTGCTTTGCTCTTCAGTGGTGATTATTTCTTTGTAAATGTTAGTTATGAAGACAAAACCCCTTTCTGTTCTTCTGAGTAACTGGACAAAGGACACTACTCTGAAATGTGAATAATAATGTTTAGTTAAATAACCCCACAAGGTTCACTTTTGTTAAAAAAAAAAATCTTAAAAAAAAAATCCAGTCAAAGGGAAGGGAAAGATTAGATCTAATGTCCTGAAGTTTTAGAAAACCATAAGATGAAAAACAATCAGCTGAAAATAGCCACCCAGAAGAGTGATTAACAGGAAAGGCAGAAATTTAAACAATGCTGGAAGAGCACCCTGTGGATGCTCAAAATTTTCAGTAGAATGGCTTAAAGCAAGGGAAGTTCAGCATGCTCATGAGCTTGTGCAGGGCTGGGGCTACATGGAGGATGTGTTTTCTCTCTCCCCAGAGCTATATAAATGATACATCTTGGATGAAATTCATCCCCGATGTACAAGTTAAAAATAGAGATTAGAAACAATTCTTTTTAGAGCTAAACATTTGCAAGGGATAAGGACTATTGAATATTAAAAATCTGTGAAGTAACATAAAACAGAGCTGGACAGACATTCTCAGAGAGCTCTGTAAAAACTTACAGAAACCTGAGGTAACAATCAGGCTAGGAATGTTTTTTTAAAAATAACTTTCCCCAGCTTTTTCGGGGTCTGTTAAATTTTATGTACTGAAAAAATATTCTCTGAATGGGATCTCAGGCCATCGGAAGCAGGCTTTCTCTCAAATTTTTAGCGTGAAAAGGATCTTCTAAAATATCATATTTGCACACAAAGTTTATTTTACATGAGTTTGTTTATTTCTTCTGTCTCCAGGCTGCAGAGGGTGATTTCAGCTCCATGCTAATCAGGCTGGATGGTTAATGCCTGATTGGTGTGTTAAGTGTTTAGGTTTATGATGCTATATAAGTAAAGTGCTAAATACAAATGAAATAAACCCATCATTACTACAGCTCGCATTAGGTTTATAGCGTTGTGTTCTCAAGATGTGCAACCCGTTTGTGTGTAGCAATTGAAGGTTATACACTTTAGATTATAAGAAGTTCAAGCATGTGGTACAGGAAGGAACATCAAAGGTTAGACTGTTATTATTAGGACACTTCAAAGCAAAGAATTTCTGAAGCCTTTAAGTTTTACGGCAGGTGCATGAAGAGGTGCCAGGTCATCTCAGGGTGGTCAAAAGAAGACTACATTGAAACTAGATTGCATAGGACCCCTTTTATCTGTCAGAGACAGTTGGGACCCTGACTTGGAAAGAGTTTTAACAGCGATTTTGAATACTGGACATCAAGCCTCTCTAATTTCAGCTGCTCTCAGCATGGAGGCTCGCAGCCATGGTCTCTCCCAATGGGCACATCTGGGTAACAGAAGAGTGTCCTCCTGGCTTGTGGCAGGCTCAGAGCTCCGGGGCGGCCGGCGCTGGGTCAGGCAGGCTCAGCTCCCACACCACACGGGGGTTTCAAGCAGATATTTGCTGCAATAATTATGGCAGTGCAGGGGGATGACCTCTGGCTCCTGCTCAATGTCTGTAATCCATTTGGAGGCAAAAATGTCATTCTGGTGCTACTTATTTGGGAAAAGTACAAAAGGAGATTAATTATATTTGTAGTTTAAACAAACTAGCACAATAAATCCAACACCTTCTGATTAGAACGTGATCATATGCCCCTAATGGGATATTACAGGAAGCTATATGGAGAATAGTATTTTAACAATCAAATTAAGTGACAGTGATGGTTAATTTTAGCTTATTAGAGCAATATCTGTTCAGAGCTTGGAACAAAAACATTTATTTCTTTAGCTAGTACAGACATCTTTTTCCTGGAGACTTGTATCTCAGCCCCACTTGCTCTGTGTTATAATTTGTCAATTTAATACCACTTAACAAGTATATTCTTCTTTGGAACATCATCAGGCAAAATAATGACTTTGTCTTAATAAAATGAAAAAACAAAATGAATTATATATAGACAACAAAAACATATTCCCTGCAACCAACTGCAAGAGGGTTTCTTTCTGCTAATGAATTAATACATTAAACAATAATAGTTAAAAACCATTTTACATTGCTTTGATCATTCACTTACACGTCATTAAGTAGACTAAGCATTTTAGTGTGAAAAGGCTGTGTTTACAAATTAGTCCAGAGGACATGTTTCACACTGAAGATCAGCACATATATCGTGTTTTATTTCAGCTGCACATGACACAACCTTAATATTAGAGCCAGATGATTAAAAGAACATTACCTGAGCCTTGAGAGTCACTGAATGAGCTATGCTAAATTGGTTGTTTTCTATTTTGTGATTAATTGTGCTTCTAAACCATATTTTAGTGTGCTTTGTTTTTCTGTCCCCAGTCATCCCATATTATTAAAGAGAAATTCTGCATATCTCTCCTGGAGTCCAATTAAGGATTTGCATCATGACTAGATTTTTCACTTTAATTACTGTATATAAAGTAGGTTTTGACTTATTTCCATATTTATCAAACTATGCAGAAGAAGCAAAATTCATCAAATAAACAGATATCTGTGGCTATAATTGCAGCCTGCACTGAGCATGTAGGAAGAAAATATGAGGGTCCAAATTTCATTATGTAGAACATAATAAACATCTGAATAATTAAACTGTGTGTAAATCAAATGCTTGGCAGTAGTAAGAATAGAGAAGAGACACCTTACTTTGATCAGAAAAAATACCATCTTTCTAAATATATTTTAAAAAATATATTTCAAACATAATTAAATCAGCACTGAGTAGAAACACACAAACCAAAGCCTTTAATTTGTGGCTTGTTATCAGGTGAGGGAGGATGTCATGTGCATTTAGAAACATTTTTTCATTAATGGTAAAGTAAGCTTAGCTCTCCTTTTTGTAGGAGTCTTGAAAGCATGCTGCAAATAAACTAGAGGATGCAAACTCTTGCATTGAAATGGCAAGTTCAATTACGACTTGCAGCTTGTTCTGATAAACTGCCCTAAATCAAATGGCATAATTGTTAAAGCAGAAGCTTTGTCAGATTTAACTGTGAGGACTTCATTGTTCACTTGATTATCTTCTCTTAGGTCTCAGTTAAAAGGGGAATACAGGAACATTTCTTTATTAAATTATTTCCAATTATGAGCTTTAATTAATGTTTTTCCACTTGCTATGAAGACGTCTATTATTTATTTCTGTTACACATATCTTGAACCCTGGTATTTTTATTTCTATAAAAATTTCAAGGAAATTATATTTCACATAGAACTGTGAAAAATTGTTCCAACCTAAAAATACTAAAAATAAAGTTTTGTGGGTCAGATCTGACTTCAGTGTAAAATGTTACTGATGTTAAAACAACGATAAGAACATAAAGAACATTCATGATGATTTGCATTTAAAATAAAAAACCAATCCACAACCTCTTGTCAAGCAAATTATGTCTACTTATTCCAGAACAAACCTGGAATTTTTATTGAATTAAAAATAGAATTTTGATTGCTACTTTGATTAGAATTTTTAGGTACTTAAAATATCTTTAATTTGCTGGAAAACTTCCTGAAAAAGTATATTGTTATTTAGTTTTTTAAAAATTATTGTTAGTGATGTTTATGGGAAGTGAAGAGCTACTCTACTGTAATTGCATCTTTTTGTAGATACCGAAGTTGTTTCTTGGAAACAAGAACTTGCTTTGTTAATTTATTTGGTCTGCCCTATTGAGTATACAAATAATGAGAGAGGAGGAGAAAGATAACTCTGATAAGGGAGAGATACAAAACTTAATAAAAAAATGCTTTAAATGGACACACCCAGAAAAAGGATTTAAGCGTGTGCAAGCAAGAGAAAGGAAAGCTAATCAAAATAACTGGAAATTCTTGTCAAATTTTAATCTATGCCCATCTGCCAATCCAATTTAGGCACACTGTAAGATACACAGGAGATGTGCTGATTGAACAAATCTAATCTGTTCTTGAGGAGGAAGAATGGGAATGTGCCTCAGTGCATTTCCTAGACTGAGACCTATCTAACAACCTCCCACACAACCACCACTCAGCAGAAAAGTCAAAAGGACCTTGGGTGATGCTGAAAGTCTGGATAAAAGCAAATGTAGGGCTCGTTCTTAAATGAAGGAGGAATAATCATGCAGTGAGCATCCATTAGCACTAACATCACTTTTAAGCAAGGTACTGCAGAACCTCTGACAGATGCAGGGCTATGACGAGCAGCTTAGGTGTGGTTAAGCTCAGCTCACCGTATTAGGGACCATTATCTGCTATTACATCTGCAGCATGTCACTCATGTGTGGCACTTAGCAAACAGCTGACATGTCAAGGCACGTGAGGATGGGAAGGAATGCAAGAAAGCCAGAATGACAGGAGAAAAAAACCCAAAGCATGCTCTTGAAATAAGGTAAGTGTAACTGTCTGTCAGAGTGGAAGCTTTCTACAAGGAAGGAAAATGGGATGGCAGGAGTGTAAAGGATAAAACTTGGTTCCTCAGGTTTTTCCACAGCATTAGTGCTGTGTGCTCTCCTAACCCTCCCTGTTTAGTCTTCTCTGGCAGGGTAGAAAATCATTGATAGGAAATACCAGTACAGGGTCATATTCTAACTCGTAGAGTCTCAACTAGGAAATGTGTTCTTTTAAATGCAAAACACAGAGAAAGGACAGAGGTGAGGCTTCCTTACTTGGCTTGTCTATCCTGTTTAGGATTGAGGAATATCAGTAGGAACCAAGGGAGAAGTTTGCTACAGTGTGGTTAACTGACTAAACAGAGGTAAAGCAAAGAGATAAATAGAAGGGAATGCAAAATGCTAGGGCTGCAATAACCAATAATCATAAACATAAAGCAAGTTAGTGTTTCAGGAAGCTGACATACCAATCATCATATTGGTATAAATTATTAACCCAACAGAAATCTTTCATGACAAACAGCACAATAAAGATGTGTCTTAACATTACTGGGGATCAAGGGCTATGTCAAGAAATGATCTTCCCAACCCTTAAGTAGTTCTCTCTGAACTGTACTGTAAGTATTAAAGTGCTGGTTTTCACCAACAACCAAAGTCACTGAAACAAGAATTATGTGTCAGAGGCAAGGCAGGTCAGCTGTTCTCTATTGGTCACAGTCACCACTGGTTAAAATATCTTGTGCTCACTATTTCTGGACGGTGATTGGCAAGCTGAAAAAAATGTGGAAAGTGTGATATTTATGCCTGGGAATAAGAGAGGAGTAAAGGAGCACAGAGAGCAGAAAGAGCTCAAGTGATACATCTGCACTTAGCAAAGGAGGCATACGGGAGAAAGGACAACATCCTCTCTCTTGAAGAGAAACACATTATAAAGAAATGCATTTAGGTTTACTGACTCTCTTTCATCTGTTTTGAGCCTCTTCTCCCACCACTATCCTCCCCAAGGACTCACTTTTGCATGGAAAGTATTGCATTGAGGGCTGTGATACAGAGGAAGTGGAGATCCACAGCTCATATTTCTGGGACCTGGTTACAATTTGGTTGCAATGCAGAAAGTGGCCAACTGTGCAGTGGAGTTTATTAGACTGTCCAGGTGTTTCCTGTACTTCCAGGGAAGGATCAAAGTTTGTAGTTACAAGAGTGCATAGACTATCAGAGTGTATGAAATATATCACAAATGTATTCATTGAAACTCTGTCAGAGCTACTGTTGGAACTGTACTATTAGCCTTAGAGACTTCAACATCCATATGAACATCAAACCAGATGAGGCAACATCTGTTCTCCTGGTAAGCCTGAGCAACCTAGATTTTACCCAGTCACTTGACAGGCATTCACAGGGCAGGAAAACGTATTTGATTTTCATTTGCATATGGTCTAGTTGTCAGAAATACAAAGGGGCCTTCTTTTTGTGTTTGAGAATTTTCAACTAAATTTCAACGTGAAAATTGTTTTGCCTTGCTTAATCTAAGCAGTTTCTTCAAGAGCAGATAGAAGTTATTATTTCTAGGGGCTTTTTACCTTATGTGAAGTATAAGCTTTTTCTTCCTGGCTTATTGCTAGCAAGGACAACCAAATTCTCTCAGTTGTGGATAATATGGCAATCAATTTTATACTGATCTTTGTCCTTGAAAATAAGCTTGTTCAGTGGTTGAAGTTCAAAATCTCTGGCTTCGGAGAGTTAGCTGGCATTTCTTTGACCCTCATATATAATATATATAGCTATATCTTATTATAGCTATATATATTATATATAGCTATAGACTATATTATATATAGCTACAGACTATTATCAGGAATCTCTTTTCCAGTTCCAAAGCAATTTATTTCAATCATTGCTTGTCCAGAAATATGCCTAAAAATGCAAAGTTTTTAAGATTTCGGTGTTTAGGCACTGTAGTATTTCATATAGAATCCCCTCTGCCCCCTTTCAGGACACCTTCTATTTTTTTTTTTTTTTTTGGTTAATATGAGCATATTTACATTTTCTTATTGTAATGCTGCATTCTTATTGTATTTTAGGGTGTATTAAATTCCTTAGTTATTTGATATGCTGAAAAATATAATTAGAACCATCATTAGTTGCTATTTCTGCTCAGCTTACCCAAGCTGCTTTATTTCCAGCTATTCAGAAATTTTAGTGGTGTTTCATACTACATTTACTTACTACATTTTATTAAGAAGTCATCCCTGCAAAAGGTTGGGTTTGATATTTATGATATCTATTCTGCCCAGCAGTGGATTCTTTGGATTTTTAATCTGAAAATCACTTCAGAAGTTAGGTAAACACTCATGGGTCAATATCTGGCCTTTCCTGTCTTTACTGTATAGTTTCTGTTCTACTGACTTTGAACTTGATGGGTTTGAAACCTACTGAACTGTAGCACATAATAACAAATAACTCACAGAATATAATGCCAACATCAGAAGTGACAGAGGCTTAATAAAGAGTGCTTTGATGGTAAAAAGTGCATACATTCATAAAAATTTTTTTTGCACAAAAATGAGAGCTGTCATTCATTTTTCTGCTCAAGGTTAATGAGACATGAAGCAAAGCAAAATGAACTGCACGCTACTGAAAATCCTCTCTTGCTTTGCACTGAGCTGTTTTTTGCCTAGAGTGGATCAACCCTTGAGCAGCATAAACCCAAACAGATTCTGTGAAGACTTTTGGTGTAAGAGCTGCAGTGAGGCTGGAGAAAGCCCAGTGAGTGCAGAGTCTGTCTGTCAGTAAAGGCAGGGCCCTGCAGAGCTCTCCTCCTCCTTGGTTCCTTGGTGCCACAGGAACCACGGCACAGAAAGTCCTGCTGGAGCCCCACGTGTGCTCAGTCCTACCTGACTCTACATTTCAGCTTGCTGGCTTGCCTTGTGCTGTTTTCTGACACCACCCCCAGTTCCTTAGACTTACCTGGCTGCTCGTTGGGAACTTTCTCAGGTTTTTGTTGGGTAAAGAGGAATATATGGTTGTGCTCCTTACATCTGGCATGTGAAATAACACCACCCCCAGTTCCCTTAGACTTACCTGGCTGCTCGTTGGGAACTTTCTCAGGTTTTTGTTGGGTAAAGAGGAATATATGGTTTTTGATGGCTCTGCTATCAAGAGTGTAAGACAAAGCTTCACTTCCCTCTGCAGCTTAATCTTTATAGTACAGCACAGTAGGAATTGCTGGAAAGCTGGTGCTGGTATTTCAGTGGAGAGGGACAAGAAGGCTTCTCCCAGCCAAGGGAAATGTAAGTCAGGGAACCTCTGAGTGGCTACTTTGAAGTCAACTGTCATGTCCCAGTGCTCCATATTTCAAACTTAAATAAGGGTTTTTCTAATGTTTAACAGTGTTAAGCACGTCTGCATTTAAACTATGCACATCTTGAGTCCCTTTTCAGTGCCTTAGTTAAATGGAGACTATAGAAGAACTGAGATTGCTGCAAACAAATTTTCTTAGGCTAAAAACTTTGCCAATTGTATATTTTGTGATTCAGCTGCCATTTATATAAAATAGCTCTTTAATTATATTAATTCCTACAACATTAAGTTTATTAAACACATACCACTTGGAAGTTTTTCACTGCAGCTACTTACAGCAAACTTAACTGTTGGAAATGAAGCAAAGGGAAAGTCTAAAAGGAAACTCAGCCCTGTACCTTGTCTAAAGAAAGGGGATTATATTGTATTGACATACTTTTTGACTATATGAAGCACACTTTGGGTACCTAAAGTGTCTATAAACACAGCAGTAAAGTTCTCATTACCTCTATTTATACAGTACCATGATTTGGACAAAAGCTGGGTGCTCGTTGCTTAATGGTATCAAATGCACGATGTAAAGGCTTAGTAAAAGGATGGCTTAGGAAAAGGACAGTGGGTGAATACCATACGACATTGACAAATATAATGTGCAGATTGAGACCAAATTATAAAGAGGCTGCACAATCCAAATAACCATTTTTGGGGCTGGGAGTGTTAGCATCCTTACTCTCTGTAACAAAATATCCTGGTTCACTTCCTCTGGTTGTAAAATTGGCTGAAGTTTGTTTTTCACATCCCACTCACTTTACCAGGGTGAGAAGAAGGTAGGTATGTTTGGAAACTGTCTGATTCCTTGGTTGTCCCCTCAGTGTTGGGTGACACAGCTGTGGAGCCCTAGCAAGACTAAAATGGTGGAGAAGGGATGATAACATTCCTGACCTTCAAGAGCGGCTTATGCCAGGCACAAAGAGGGATGGGAATTTGGGGCTGTGCTTCCTTCCTGTGTGAAGCAGGAAGTGAGGGTAGCATGTGCCCCAGTAGCTGTACTTAAAACTCAGAGAGCTGAACTCAATGGAAAAATGATCTAGACTCTGACTCACAAATTCCAAGGAATGGGCAATATGATATAAAATGAATATATTGACATTTCAGGACAAAAGGAAAAGCCTGGTGTGTGCAGTGGCAGAAGCTGGGCAGTGCAGAGGATGTGAGGAGCTGCACTGTGCTGGAGGCTGCTGTGCCAGGGGTGGCGGGGACAGAGATGGGCACATCCCCTCGTGTGTGACTCCCAGCTCCTGCCACAGGCATTGCATACTGCTTTTCTGACTTTCACAGTGGATAAATAGACTGTGTAGAAACCTGTTCATGTGTCTTTCAAGTCTCTTCATTTTTGTGTTTCTGCCCATAATGCCTCTACTGAAAATATAGGTGGTAGGAAAAGTCCTCTGATTTGGTAGAGCACCTCAGAGTTATCCACGAGGTAGTGCCTTACACATTGCTGCAAGCAACCAGTGTTAACTGCTTTTAGGAGTAGATTTTAGATCCCAGCAGCTTTTGACAGTTTGTATTCCTTTTCAGAACAACTTCATATAGGCTGCATACTTTGTGAATGGTTTTATGATTGTCTAGGGCACAGAAAAACAATTCAAGGAATGGCTATGCTAACAAAGAATATGTCTCCTGAAAAGCTGCTACATTTTTCCTTGCACCAAATACTGTGTTCTTAATGCAAAGTTGTATGCCCAAGATATAATACCTCAGTGCTGGTGAATGGTAGGTTATTGTTTAGGTATTGTGTGCCTGCTCTGATGTCCATCACTTCACTTGAACTTGAATGATGACAGACTTGGCATTCTCCAGCAGTTTGCATTGAAGGCCTCTCTCTACCTGCCTTTCAGTTCGTCCTGGATAGCTCTGTTACAGATAATCACTTAATAATTAAGTTAACCTATTAATCTTGGATTCTGAGCTTTCCACTCCTCTTTGCCATGATAATCCCATGCTCTTTGCACTTCCACATTGACAGCAGTGTAACTTGACATTTCAGGGTTGTAAAAGCAATGGTTTTATAGCAACAGCCTCCAGTGATATAAGCAAAATGAGATTTGTCATCATTCTGCGAGTTAGAACTCACTATAAATAGAAAGTGTTCAAAAGGTGTTATTTAGTAGTTTGCATTATGCAGCTGTCTATTTAAATCATTTAATTTTGGCATCTAATCTAACTCCCAGCCTCCATCAGAGACAAATAAGAAACCATATGTGAAAGCATCTGTGAAAATCTTTCTTTTATTTATGACAACATTAAAGAGAGGCTCTGATGTCAGTTACTTAACAATAATAGACGTTCCTTTGCACCTATAGTGCCTGGTTACTTGGGCATATCCCTCTGTGGTATCTTATACCTACTGCTGTTTGCTTCATTATATACAGATGCACAGCAGTGAAGACAGTAATAGTCTTTCTTAATTAAATAAAGCTAAATGTTAATTAGTCAGAAAAATTGATTTATTTTCAGTGCGTAAAACTTTTCATTGTGTCTCTCTTCTTTTTAAAGAACAGGTTGGATGTTCATTTAGGACTTTACATTTTTTTCCTTTATTTCTGCACTGTATTTGGACTCTTGTGGTGGGATCTAATCGTCATAGAAAAATTATAGGTCTACAGATGTTTTCAAGATGTTACTCTGTCAGTAGCAGATTATCCCCTGTAGCAAAATCTCATTAAAGTGCAATTTACAGAGCTCTGCTGATGTTGCCATCAACCAAAATTAAAGGCATTAATTTTTCAAAGTTCACAGAAGTCCTTACATAAATGATGTAGCAGTTTGCAAGAACAATTTACAGAAGTGTTATTTGCAGAATTAACCTACATTAGCAGAACAAATGTTGTAAGGGTATAAGAAAGGATTGGGCAGTGAAATTACAGATGTTCATGGTTTGTTTTAGGTAGTGGGTGCAAAGAACTGTTGAAACGAAACAGTTATTATTCTTTGATGCAAAGTTGGGTAAGTAATTTGGAATCTGAACTGTGTCTGTGAAGAGTTAAGCTTATAATAGAGTGATCACCAGTTGGGGACACCCATGGAGACCTTAAATTCTACTTTGAAACATCTGTACTTGATATCTCTCAAAATATTCCCATTTAGAGAATGAGTTTATGTAGCTCATGTTGTGAGTATGCCTCTTCAATAGAGTACCAAATGCTTATCCAGGTATTTATTGTCTTAGGATGTCTGTATTTTAACTGAGCCTAGAACTTCCATGTCAAATACACTGGGAAATTTCAGGCTGTTGGTGTTTTATGGACCAGTACCAGAGTAAACCTCAGTTAAATCAGCGGGAGGAGATGACTCATTTTCAATATTTAGAGCATATGTAATGGCCACGTTTAGTGAACGCTCACCCGCCTTTGCAGCACCCCGAAGTGCTGGCCAGCCTGGTTGTCATGGTGAAGCCTCCACAGCCACAGTTGTCACTCCCACTTTTGTACCTGCTCTGCTTGGTTGTCCAGAATTAACATTCAGCTGATGGGGAACGCCCTCCCTCCAACACACACCAGCAGAGCAAGTGCTTGGAGTTAGAAGTCACCATCTCTCCAGAGCTGGGAGCCAACAGAAACATTTTAACTGCAGCGCTTACAAAGGATGCACTCCCCACTCCTGCAGTGTTCTGTGTATCCATAGAAGGTTTCATTCCACTGTAACAGAATTATATAATTAAATCAACATTTTTACTTGAGTTTGTTTTTGTTTGTTTGTTTTTTTTAAATTTTTTTTTCTGTCTATGGCAAACAGTTGTTTAGGCATGAGCTGGTTAAGCTGGAACTGTATCATGGTGCTTTCCTGGGAAAGGCAATGGTGGCTCTAATCTTTAGTTCTTCACTTTACTGTTTTGGGAAACATTTGTCTTGAATGTTACTTTGGTTCATGATTTAAATTCAAAAATTGTCCCAAATATATGTTTTTATCTATCACTTGTTTCTAGAATTCTCCCATTTTATATTCATGAAAGATTCAGACCTTTCAGAGAAAAAAAACCTGTTTTATTTCAAGCAGTCATTTCATTTAAGTTTTATCCCATGTGTTACCCACATTCTTGTCATCTCTGAAGCGTCTTGCCCACCCCAATGGGCAGGTATGAGCAACACTGTGCACTCCATCATCTTAGGAGTGCCTCTTGGCTGAGCTCTGTTCAGCCTTCTCAGCTACTCAGTTTCCTCGGTGCTGAACACTCCTGATGGGGCTTTTGGTCCTTGGTGTTCTGTATTTGCAGAGGAGATGCCGAGTGCTGCTTGCTTTTCAGCATCTGGTCACTGAATTTTAGAGATTAAAATGGGGCAGGGGTGCTCAAGAACAATCCTCCTGAGCCCTGAGATGCCAAGAGAAGGCTCTCACACTGTGGTGGCACCACTGTGTTTGTGGGCTGGCTGAAAAAAACAGAGACGGACACAGGAGCTGCAGGAATGGCACAAGCTCACTGAAATGGCACAATTCCCAAATGTAAAACCACAACCCAGCAGATTGCTTGTGAGTCACAGTTAGCCTTGGCAATTAGACAGCCTGGATATTTAATTGTCTTTAGCTGCTTGAGACAGAAAAGTGAGTGCTGGATGGTCATGTAGGTCATCACCGTGTCCATGTGTGCAGCAGGGCACAAGGGCTGAATGTGGGACCAAGACTGGCTTGTGGGGATTGGGTCTGACCTGTGGGGAATTAGGGCTAACCCAACAGCTCTCAGATCCCCATGAGTCTGTACATCCAGACTAAATAGAGGAGGCTAGATCAGGAGAGGTATTTTCTTCAACCCAGCCATGCTGGGGGGAAATCTGGTGCATTTAGGACTAATGTATTTTTTAAGACTGTGTGTGTATGGCAGAAATTCCTTGAGTTTGCAGCAGTTGCAGTATGGACACGTGTCTGATTGGCATCTGCCAGCCTGGTAAGGAGTACAGAGCATGTCTTGAGAGGGCTTCCAGGTTGGCACCATGAGTTTTATGGCTTAGAGACCCTGTAACAAGTGTCTGATGCATTAATCCAGTGTAGGTGCAACAATAAAGGAGAAGTTAAATCAAACTGCATTTATTGTCGTTTTATAAATGGCTTATTTATAGATCCAACTAAAGCAATTTATTTTGGAATATGGCTGATAGCACTACACCATGATACACATGCATAAATTACATTAGAGATACAAATGTCTGCTTGCTCCTGTAGTATTCAGTGAGTCTACCATTAGGCAGGAGTTGCTTGATAATACAGGCCATAAATCTCTCCCACAGTTTTGCCTTGAAGTTTTTGATTGAATCAGAGTATATAATTAAAAAAAATGCACGTGGAATGGATCACAGTTGTTGGTAACATGCTCTGGTATTTGAACACAAAAGTAATGGTGTATCATAAGATTTTGAGTATCGGTGACTGCAGCTGAACACACTTAAATAAAACCAACCAAATAAGCAAACAAACAGCAAGACATGCTTTGTCTCATATTGCAGTTTTAATGATGTTGTTAGTGAAGAAGAGAATGTGATCCCTGATCGAAAATTTTTGCATCTCTTTTCCCAAGAGCTGCTGTCTTGATTTCTGTTTGTGTCCTAAATATAGTGTTGTTTTTCAAACAGTAAATGCATCAGCTCTTCTTTGTATTCCAGCTGCCTCTGAGAAATTAGTATAAATCATATTGGCTTTCAATAGGAACATTTTCAGATAATTTGTAAAATTATGCAATGGAAGAATAGTTTGCAAAGGAAGAATATTGTGAAACCACACCACTTTAGCAATGTATCTGTATTCTGCAATAAGTTTTATTATCTGTCCCTTTTGTGTAGAAAATGTGTCATAAACACTGATCATCATCGTCGTCCTTTTTCTTTCCCATAGATGATAATGCTGTGACTTCAAAGAGTTAAAACACAAGACCATTTTAAGGACTAGTAAGCACGTGTTCCTGATTTGCAGGAAATAATAATTTTTCCCATTCCTGTGAGCTGTTCCCCAAGAAGCCTTACCTTTCTCTCGCAAAACAGTGTTACTCGGCTGAAGTTGCTATAAGCAAATCACTTTGATTCTTTCAAGAGCAGCGGCCCCGTGGCTCTCAGCTCCTGAGCTGCGCTGCGCCTCCGCCAGCTCCCAGCGCTGTGCGCGGCCAGCCGGGCCCGGCTCCCGCCGCAGGCTTCGGGCTCGCAGGGCTGTGCACCCCGCAGGCTTCGGGCTCGCAGGGCTGTGCACCCCGCAGGGTTCGGGCTCACAGGGCTGTGCACCCCGCAGGGTTCGGGCTCCGAGGGGCTGGGTTTCGGGTTCCGAGGGGCTGTGCACCCCGCAGGGTTCGGGCTCCGAGGGGCTGGGTTTCGGGTTCCGAGGGGCTGTGCACGCCGCTGCCCAGCCGGGGGTGCCGCCGGGGCTGCTCCAGGAGCGCAGGGAGGCGGCGGCCGCAGCCGCCCCGGCCCCGCTGCCGCGGCCGCTCGGAGCCTCCCCCGCTGCCCGTGGCGTGGGGACACAGGGTCAGCGGCCGGGAGGGTGGCACCCCGTCCCTGCCCGGCATCGTCCCGCTGTGGGAAACCTTCCCGGGGCCGGGCGTCCGCTGGCGGGGATGCCCTGGGAGCGCACGGGAGGAGAGGAGCGCCCGCTCCTTTTGGTTTCCCGGGGAGCCGGGTCCCTACGAAGCTGAAGGACGGCGTTTAAAAGTAGTTGGAGATAATGGAGCCAGCGCTGTCAAATGCGCAATACTTACTGTTATGCTCCCCTAGAAAATAAGCAGGAACCAAAATAAAAGTGTTATATTAATATTTAATACACGTTTGGCTATGTAAACGTAGAATGGGTTTTAAAAGGGATGGCACAGAGAGGAAAATGTGAATGTTTTCAAAGAAAACGATATTTCTCACAGCTTTTGGTAAATGCTTAAACTTAACTTGGGCTTCACTTTGCAGAAAATGTGAGAACCATATGAATGCCTGTGCCTTATGGAAAGTCATGAAATCTAAAAGCATGAACCTCTGTTCACTATTAACAAGTAAAACCCTATTCTTTTTCTCTCTGAGGTCCTGATTAATGGACAAAATCCTTCTTCCTTGTTTTTTTGCATTCTTTTTGCAGTTCCTTAAATGTGAGACAGACAATAAATTATTTGCACAGATCCTACTACATACCAGTTACTATTTGGAGCTTGACTGAGAAGCAGAAACAAATATGGGTATTGTGAAAACCACACTGGGTACAAAGACTGCACACGGATTGCCACTTATAGTCAACAGCTGGGAATAATATGGGTCTTTATTAATCTGAATATTAGTGTTTGCCATTTTGTTTCTTTTTTTATGATTTTGACAAGATGGTGGGAGGAAAGACAAGGGATTTCTTGCTGATAAGGATGCTCTTAATACTCCCTTTGTGCCAGTTTGTTTACTCCTTTTATGTGGGGTATTTATTTTCCTTTTAACTGCCTGAAACTTCTGTAATTAGAAAGAGAGAACTGAATTCAGAGCTGTACCAAAAATGGCAGTCCTGATCTGCAGTGCATTAGGAAAGGAGACAATGGGATGAAGCAGGCAGGAGAGTGGAGACAAGAAACTTATTACTGGGCATTGCCTAATGAGATGAAAATTCCTCGGGATTTTCAAATAAGCACCACAGAAGAGCAGTAATACCAGTGTTCATCTGCACAAACCTTCCCACGCTTCAATTTTAAAATAATAACTGTGTCTTGTTATGGAAGGACATGGACAGTGCTGGGAGGAAGGATGTGACTGTGGTTAAAGTGAGTATTGGATGCAGAAAACTTGACCTCTAATTCCACCTTTGGCAGTTTCAGTCAGTGGTAATTCACTCAGTGTGCCTCAGTTTCCCTGCTCATAAAGCAGTGCTGATTGTGTGGCTGGGCACAGGGGACAGCTGAAATGTACATTCCAGTAGATAAAGCCCTATATAATCTAAGTGCATCATGTTATTTCTGGTTGAAATCCTTGCTTAAACAAAATTCTCCGTGACCTCCCTGAGAAGAGCTGCAAAGGTCAAGGCTATTACATTTGGGCCATTATTACACTCCAGGTCCAGGAATAAGGAAATAAATCACAGATAATGAGAAAAAGTTTCACAAGGGTTTTTCTACAAACAGAGAAGAAACTAAAAATGCAACATTTTCTTGAAAAAGGACATTTTCATACACTACGGAACTAATGATAATTTTACTTTATGTTTCTAGTGTTTGTAGCTCTTACAGAAAAGATGGGGATGCTGCACAGCCCTCCAAATCCCCTTCTTTTTTAATGTGGCTGCTTTTTGTGATTATAGGCTTAGACATGATCTGCAAGATTTAAATTCAAACAAAAGATGATGAAAACGAGAGGTGAAAGTGTTTTTTGTTTTCTATAATCTAGCTCTCTATGCTCTGCTTTTTATGTCATTGTTTTAATAATTTAGCTAAATTGCTGGGAAAACAGACAGTGTTTAAATCAATGTAACAGCCTGGTGTGGACACAAGTGTGTTAGCTATAAAGATATTTATTACAGTATAGCTTTAACGAAAGCAAGCAGCAGTGGTACAAATAAACTCTGTACCAATAATATTCTGTTTGTGATATGAGGCGGCTCCGATTTTAGGCAAAACATTTTTTCCAATTGATTTGATTATTTTGGTGTAGAAACCGTATTGAGGCAAGGCCTGGGGTGGGGGAGGATCTGGGGTGAACAAAAAAGGTGTAGGAAGATGTATATTGCCTGTCATACCAGATTGATTCTGAAAGAATTGGGAAGCATCTTAACAAGGGAGATATTTACCTTTCAGAATGAAAATATTTGTTAATTTTTTTTTAAACTGGTAACATTAAGTAGTGTTTTAGGTTTAGTAATGTTTCTACGCTTCAAATTTGTGGTATGAAAATACACAAAAATCTTTTCACCATGAAAAGATTACAGGATGGCTTTTCCAAGTAGCTCATTAACAATTATCTTATTGTATTTATTCAGAGGTTTGTGTTGGAAATAAAATATCTTTCCAGTTTTTGGGAACTAGGTCTCCCAATATAAATTGTTTTATATAAAATGCTAGTATTTGAACAGACTAATTTCCTTCCTGAAGATTGAGAACTTGTGTTATATCTGTAGAATATAATGCATCTTTCTGCTTTTATGCTTCTGTTCCTGATTATATTCTGTTTATCACATCAGGAGAGACTGGGAGTAACTTTGTAAGTGAAGAATAGAAAACATTGTATTTTTTATTATAGACAGAATCCTGCCCAAGCTGTAATAAGGTGAAAGCTTGGAATACACCATGTGCACGATAGAATGATTTAAATTTTCCTTTCAAACATCAGATTTGGTATGATTGTCCCACAGTTTCTGCTGCTTAATATTGTTAATTATATTGCTCATAAAGTAATCACACTGTGACAAACCAGGCTTTAACGCAAACACACCGAAGGATAGAATTAAGGTTGAATGTTCACCGTTAACATGCCTATCCTCATTTTTATATGCTTAACTCTGCAGCTTTAATATTGCATTAACTTGGTTTTTAGAGAGAGCGTTTTGCCCTAAGTATAAGAAAAACGTTGATCTTTTATGTTGTCAGCCAGGGCAGATGCAAATCCTTCTATTTTTTATTGAAGAATTAACCATCTCCCTCTGGAGCACAAATGCCAGCAGTACTGGTATAATTTTATTTTTAAGGCTATGGCCTGTAGTAAGCTGATTGAAAGGTATAATATGCTCTATTCAAATCTGACTGCTTATGCACTTCGCTTCATAATGCCTTTGAAAATATATCATGTTCCAAGATGAACACAAGTTATGCATAAAAAAGCTGTTTGTTGCATAGCTTGGAAAATGTGGAATCAATTACTGTTAGATTTAAGAAAACCAGGAGCCTTTATGATGAAAAAAAAAAAATATTTAGTTTGTAGTAATAATATCAAGTTACAGTGCAACAATTCCTTTCCCTTAGAAAACTAGTTCAGTTTTAGTTCAAAACAATAACTCTTAGGGGATAGCGAATGCCTCAATTAATATTATGTCAATTTGTTTTAGCATCTGCATGTATTTATTGACCCAGGATATCTCAGAAGGTCTGCCCTAAAAATCACCATGTTTACTCAGCTGAAAACAAATCCTAAGATCCCATTTCATTTTCAAGCCACCAGGATATGTTGGAGTAAGTTCCGTGTGTTGACAGATCCTTCAGGTTTTATTTATGGAACAGCATTTGCGTGAGAGATAATAGGCTAAGAATAACCATTACCTCACCTAATTGTTGTCTCCTTAAGGTTTCTAAAAATGTATTTGGGGTTGGAGAGCAGACAGCACAGGCGGTGTAAGGAGTCCACCAACTGGTACCGTCTGTCTTAGTTACTACTAATCCAATCACTTGGGATCAGATGGTCTCGTGGCAGCTTCTTCCCCCGTGGACAGAGAGACAGTTCTAGAATAGAAAGGTGTAAGGGCATGTGGTAGATGTATAATAGATGTATAAAAGCTATATTAATAACAGATAATAGGCAGTCATTGTAATAATAATAAAATAATAGATACATCAGTAAAGCATGCCAGAAAAGTATTGTGCAACTTGTTGGCCAACAAAAATATTTAAAAAAAGAAGACGCATTTTAACCATATCCAAGCAAAATGTTTATTTTACTTGTTGAATATTGTTTCTTTTGAACAATGTGTGTCTCTGCTTGCCTGATATTTCCAGCCTGGCCCTGTAGCCAGGGGATGATATGAGGCAGGAGGAGGAGGAGAAAGTGGTGGGCATTTGGTGAGCAGGGAAAGGAGAATTTGTGTGTCTGCCCAACCACGACAGCAGCAGATTCCCTTGCAAAAGACCTATAGGGCATTTATAAGGACCTTGAAATCCTCCTTTTAGTCACCATCCTACATTTCTCCATAAAAAAATCACAGTGCTAAAGGAAAGAATGTTTTCATAACTTAATTCTTGCTTTCTTTCCTTATAAATATTGTTCTTTCAAAACACTCAGGTTTTGAGATCCCCTGAAACACTTAGTAGTACCTTGGGTGTGTTTGAAAATTTTAAAAGTTGCTGAAGATTTGGGAAGAAGCTTGACTTTTTCCTGATTATATTGTTTTGACTCCAAAACACAGCCTCCTTAAATTTTAGTTCTCGTGTTTTTCTTGAGAAAATGAAAACTATTTGAAGGGAAGCAAAAAGCTTCCCTTGAATTTTTGGTAGCCGAGCACAGTTTATTGTTGGGAGACATTATTGTAACTAATATGGGACAAATCTGACTCTTTCTCTAGAGGGCAGGATACCAAGACTCACAGGTTATTTAATAAATAACCTGAGGACTGAGATAGAAATAGGAGGATTCTTTCCTTTGTGGAGCCCTGTGTCAGCAGTTACACTGAGCAGGTGGTGATGGAAGGCTGCAGAGGGATGCAGTATTTAGGCTTGCTCAAAACATGCCTGCTTCACCTGAGCCTCAAACCTCTGTGCTTTGTTCTGGGAAGCCTTTTCTCTCTGAGAGGGGTAAAGACCAAGCTGTGGCAGGCCAAGCTTGGGCATAGGAAGACCATTAAACAAGAAGGATTTCCTTTAGGAAAACATTTCCTTGAAGGAAACGTTGGATATTAACAGTTTCTCTTACCATTTCCTAGGCAGGTGGAGGGTGATTTCCAGTCATCCTAGACAGAGACTGAAGGTAATTTAATACAAATGTGGTGGGGTGTATATGTGTCAATGTATGGACAGGAACAAGATCTAAAGATTCACTGAAATACACCTATTTCCTGGTATCATTAAGGAAGACACAGAGAAGTTGTGATATTCACTGAGAAGGGAGTAGCATCCAAACCTGGAGTGATAAAGTAATCTACTAATTCGTGAACACTTTAATTTAAATTTACTACACATTATTATGAATATATTTGTAATTACATATGTGCATTAACTGGAAATGATAGTTGGAGGAAGAATTTAATTTCTGTGTACCTGTACAATTTTCCTCATTTGTGGTTGCTGCCTGTAATTACACTTCCATGGTTGCCCTTGGGCATGCTTTGACTTAATCCACTGACTCCAGCCAAAGCTGCACGAGATGTGAATTATGACTTTGCCTGGGAATGGCTTCTTATTTAGGAAAACACTTGAGTGAATGAGATTAATGTTTGCCTGAGCCTGTACCAGAGGACTGAAGCCCTGGCTCCTTTTGCAAGACCACAATGAGGGTGTACTTCTTCGAGTTTATGAAATATATGAACACAAATCTCTCTGGTGTTCCAGTAATCCTCCAGTCTGGGCCTGTAGTTCAACACTTACACAATTTCCATGTGCTGGTATAATTGCAAAATTCTTCAGGACTTAGTAGATTTTAGATGAGATTCTTCTTTGAACAGCATAGCTATAAAGCAGCAACAAAACAAATTTGGGCCTTCAGTTGGCCTTTTATTTCTGAGCCAAACAACCTTCTTCTGATGAAGTCCTAGAGAGAAGTGCAGATTCTACTAAATTCAATGAGATTTTTGCTAATGACCTGAATAAATCAGTCATACTTCTTTAAGATAATGTTTTCACTCACATTTTTGAGAAAATGGTATTATTGCGGCTGTACAGAGAGCCTGTGAATAGTTTAAAGGTCTTCTAAAAGAGAGAACAAACAAGGTGAATTCCTCACTCAGTGCAGCCACCCTAAGCAAGGTGTAACAGAAGAAAAGCTCAAAAAAACCCCGTTGTGTTTCAAGGACTCTTTTAGAAGACTGCTCGTCACAGGTTCTTGTAGCCAGCTTGCATGCTAAGACTGGGAGAGGAAAAAAACCCACTGGACCAGCAGAGGCAAACACGTGAGGTTTAGGAGGCATTGTGTTTGTCTGGGCACCTGAATTCAGTGGGTGGTGACACCATGATGAGCTCCTGGGTAATTTTCATGGAGCGGGACTGCTGCCTCCCCCAGTGCCCAGGCTCGTACTGCTCAGGGCATGTGCACACTGTGCCCCACTCCCACCCTCCTCAGAGGCCACTGCTCATTGCTTAATGGCCTTATGAAGAGAACCTTTGGGCAGTTCTATTGCCTTAGAATTCTTTTCTTCTGAAACAGCAAATAATTTCCGTTAACTTACTTCGAAAGCAGTAAGTCAGAACCAGAGGAAGAACACCAAGTTAAACCACCAGAACACATGTGCAATGCCAAAGGCCAGGCATAATGCTTTTATTTGCCTGTTTTTCATTTACTTAACTTTTTGGAACTGCTTTTTTTTGTTGCACCTTTAACACAAAGTACGTGGATGTGTAAACAAGGCCAACTTCCTAAACAAGAGAGCTCATTAAAAGCGAACCGCATGTGAATCTGCTGCTGCTTCAAAACAGGAAAACTACCTTACCTCAGGTTTGGAGTGAGTACTGCAAACCCCTTTCAGAGCATCATTAACATATTCTAAACTGTTATCCAAAACAACACCCCCTACACTGGCTCCTCGGGTCGGGGCCTTAAGGTATGCCACTCCATGTGAGCACTTCAAGAGCTGCAGTCCCTTATCTGGAGATCAAACAACATTTTCTCCACACAGAGAATTAAACCAACACATGAGGGTGCCTTTATCAAACTGTGTTTGATAATGAAGGCTTCAAAAAGCTAGGTGGGTCAAAATGTCAGTGTCTTTCTTTTGGTCTGTTCAGGTTCTGTATTGCCATAGAAATTATAGAGGAAAAGTCTCAGAATGAGAGATGTCTGTTATTTCCCTTGGGAACTATTTCATTATTGGCAAGAACTTCTCTTCTGTATGTTTCCTTTCCCCCCCTCTCAATTTCTTGTGATTTTTCCAAGTGGTGTAATCCAAAACAGTTCTTGTCTTTCTATTTCTTTATCTACCAGCATCTTAATTCCCTATCCATAAGCTGATATCAATAGGTCTGTAGGCAATTCATGAAGGAAAGTAAGTAATGTCTCTGGTATTGATTTTTAACTAATGAATAGGGAAAATTAATACAGCTCGTCCAAACATTCTGTCACTATATGCTTTTCTTGGGTCAAGTTGCATGATGAGTTGAGTAGGTATGCAATAAAAAAAGTAATTTAAATGCCTGTTGCTTTTTAAAAGTGATTTTATGCAAAAAATGGTGTAAATTATGCAAAAAACTGGTGCCCATTATTGCGTGGTAGTGGATAGACCATGAAGCTGCTCTGCAGAATGTAAAAAGCATGTAAACAATCAGAAAAGGGAATTTGAAAATGAAGGGAAGGGAGCAAAGAATACCAGCTGATGAATAAAACATTTCCCAAAGTTCAGAAAAGTCAGCTGGTCTATGTTAAAGTGGTTGCCAGGCAACTCATCTTTTAAAACAAGTACTTCTGTGGCAGATAACTCATAAAGACATTGAAATGGCAAAATTAACTGCTCTTGAACAATTTCTTCGATACATTAGGTACAAACAGGCTTTCATTCATCATCAGGCATGCATATCTTCTTGTTATAACTTTTTTCCTTGAACAAATGCATGTATTTTGTCCAAAGCACTGCATTTTTAACTCTTTCATCTTATTCCCCATGAGGGAACAGCTAGGAATCTCTGCCTTACATCTGGGCATTGATATAAATCTAGTTTCGATGAAATAGATGGACTCATTCTCTATTTTGAAAAACAGACAGTCTTGCTTTGTAGGATTAGAGCACTTGCTTGTAAAGAGAGGCTTGGTTGCAGTCCACCAAATATTTTCCATGAGACAGTCTGAAGGTGCAGCCAGAGGGGAAGAGGCTCCTGTAATAGATTGCAAAAAAACTTCAGGAAAAAAGCAGGCAGGTCCTGGCAGTTCTTGCTGTGTAGAGGAGGATAAAGCAGTAACTGGAGGGGAAAACTGATCATATGGAATAATTTATTTGACTTTTTCCTTTCCAATTTTTAACTGAGCAAAGTAGTGTTGTTTCTTTTTCTTTACTGTTATGTTCATTATTCATGATTGCTCAATGAGCACTTTAGTGAAATGCTGAGCACAAGGGATGTTTGCAGGCTTATCATAGTGCCTGTGTTTTCAGCACTTTGCTACTTGCTGTTTATCATTTGTAATTGATCACCCTTCATAATAAGATACTCTTTCCATCTCCAGATTGTATAACTGGAAGTTTTACAGATGAGAAAGGGAAAACTGAAAAAGTTTCCAAGGAATTCCACAAGATTATTGTTTTCTGTTGAACATGACAAAATAATATCTTTACTGAAGTAGAAAACAGATAATAAAAAAGCTCTTACTAATTTCAAAGCACATCTGTTAACATTAGCATTTCAAAACCTGTTTGGGAATGTTTATAAATTCTTTTTTGAGTGCCAGTTCATCTATGGCACTTGGAAAATGCCCGGGATAACCCACCTCTCTATCAGAGCAGCACAGGGTGTGCTCCTTCCCCGGGTATTTGATTACTGCCAGCAATGCCACCAGAAGCAAGTGAGAAATCCTCAGTCTTTCAATTTGTGTTTTCCTCCTGAGTTGCCTTCTACTGGTGATTCAGCCATAACCATTATTTCCTCAACCACATTCAGTAAAACAAAACAGAACAATCAATCCAATGAGTGCGCAAAGTACCTTTCCTGTAAAAAGTTCAAACGTACCACAGAAATACCTATTGAGATGCAAATGAATGCAGTGTGGAGCCTTTTTGTTGGTGGCTCACAGTCAGTCCTTCGCAGTGCTGCTGTGGGGACATGTGGCTGATGGTGGGACGGCAGCTTTTCACTTGGCATCCTGCTGCACTCCTGGGACATTGCACTCAGGCAGAACCTGTGGCACCGACACCAGTCCCTTGGTAGCAAATCAGCCCCCGGATTTCCATCTGAACATACCTTAGCTTGGTTTTGGAGTGATTTTGCTAAAAATACGTTAGAGAAAGAGATCAGGATGAAGTTGGGTAATGTTTTAATATAGAATATCTTTCATGTTAGTGTTAAAAATGTGGAGTAATTTTTAAAGTCTGTAATTTGTTTTGTTCTCAGCCAGTCACAAAATCCCCTTAAAATAATTAATTAAGGCACGGATAAGTTTAACTTTCAGTTAGATGACACTTTTAAAAACAAGATTGGATATTAGGAAAAATGTATTCATTGGAACAGGCTGCCCAGGGAAGTTGTGGGATCCCCACCCCTGAAGGTGTTCAAAGCACCCTGTAGATGTGGTGTTTTTTTGGGACATGTCTCAGGGCTGGAACTGGCAGTGTTAGTTTAGTGGCTGCTTGATCTTAGAGGGCTTTTCCAATCCACGATTCTCCTGATTTTGGATGATTATTATCAGCATTTTGTCTAGTCTATACCTGACTCTCTGATCTTTAACGTTTTCTGTGCTCAGAATTCCCTCCTGGGCTCTGCTGTCACCCGAGGTGAGGCTGTGACGTGCGGCACATGAGCGTGTGGGGACAGTGATGTGACAGCAGGCACTGCCACTGTGTCTGCTCCCCACGCCCCCATCAGTGGGCAAAGGATGGGCTGGGATGCAGGAACACCACCGGAATACACAGCTAATGTGCCATCTTCCCCTGCATGTGTAGATAAATATATATGTGTGTGTGGATAATTAATGCACATAATTACTTAGATTGCTTGATACAGATATTTATTTTTGTTTGTAGTAAATATCTTGGAAGGCTTCAGAAACACAGTTAATGAGCCTATTTAGCTATTCAAAGATACAGGATCCGAAACTTTGGGAGTAGGAGGTGTTGCAGGAGCTGTAGCCTTTTATTCAGTTCCTGGGGTCAGACCATCAGCAGCTGTAAAAATCAATAGGGCTTACAAGGATGAAGTAAATTTAAAATAAGAAGCATTGACAGAGAATATTCCACAAAGCCACTCCTGGTGTGGCTAAGCCTGTTCATACTGAAACCTGGATTTTTCAGTTTTGCTCTTTACTCTAAGAGCCTTCAGCCAACATCAGGAACTTGCAAGATTCTTTGGGCAAAGGTTTCCAAAGTCCAGTCTCCTGATGGGTCCAAAATGTGCCTGGATACCCCAGCACTGGAGCACACTGAGGCAGTGTGTCTCACCATCACTCCTTCCTGCACTTCGTTGATGGTTTTGGTGAAGCAGACACCAGTTTTGTTTCTTTTTTTTTCTTTTTCAGAACCTTTCTGAGTATTAAAAAACCCACATAAACTTGCTTCTCTTGCAAGTAAAATCAAGTTGTGTGGATATTAATAGCACAGACCTGAGAGACCTTCAAATAATGTTAGTGTAACATGTTAGTGGTATAAATTTTAATATACACAGAAAGCATTCTAAATAGTATTCCAGATAGTGGAATAACATAAATCTGATACCATCATATATATTCTCTTCTTTCTCATTCTTCTATACTCTGATTTGATATCATATCAGATTTAACTGCAAAGACAGCTGTAATCCATGTTTTTAAGGCCAAAGGAACTATTCACAGTAGAAAGCATCTAGGATTGGAAGATGTGTTCCTACAGAAAAGCAGTCACAGCCAACATGTCAGGAAAAATTTTGGTCCCTGCTTTACGTAATGTACTTAAAATAAATCTTAGTTAAACACAATTATTTTCTTATAGAATAAATGATTTTGTACAAGTCTGATGGTCTTGAAGATTTTTTTAAAGTGTGTTTAAAATGGTCAAAAGAGTACATTTGCCAAGCCCAAGCAGTCGTGAATGTGTCAAGCCCCTGAACAAAGATGAGCAGGATAAATAAAAGAAGAAAATCTGAGAAAATAATGTTGTGTCTGTTATGTGCTGTCTCCTTTTATCTGCTTTATCATTCATGCTTGCTAGATTTTCTCTGCAGTTGGGAGGGTTAGAAAATGAGAAACTGAGGTTTTGCATAATCACATGATTCCAGGAAATGCACTTTTAGGGAAAATGACCAAATGTCACAGACAGTTGACAAGCATGACAAGCCATGAGAGGGTGCTGTCAGTTTCTGGGTGTGAACTTCCAGTTTTAGCCAAAGTTATGAACATAAATATACAATTTGCTACCTTGGAGTAGCATTTATTTATTAACTCATTTCACCAAAGAAATAGTCAACTTTGCAAGTATCTTCAAATAATTTGTTGTCATATGGTTTGCAACACTTTTATGGCCTCTGTAATTTACGGTAAAGTGATTTAAAATATATACCTTGATTAGATCTACATTAGTCTTATATTATTTTATGTCAAATTATGTAAAAATGGAAATAATGATTAATTTTGCTATAGGAAATTTCACCGAGTTATAATAATTTCAGTCTTATCTCTTTGAGCTGCATGTTTCTCCTATTGCTTTAAAACTAATTTAGGCCACATTATATACAAAATTAAATCTTACTTTTATAGCTACACCCTTGGGGTTCAATGAAAAGACTTTATGAGCTAGAAATTAAAAGTACTGGTTGAAAATACTATTACATTATACAAGCTATTATTAAGGCAATTTACAAAGTTGGTATTAAACTATGCACATTTTTCATTGTTAGCACCCATATATTCAGCAAGCCCATGGGACCATTTTGGATATAATCTGGCAAATAAAATCAACTGAAAGGTAAACAGTAAGTCCACAGCATTTCTTGATAGGGAAAATTGCACTATAATGACTGTAAAGTAGATTTAGCCTCAGATTGTTATTAATTTAGGTGATACACACCATATTTGTTAAATGCAAAAACCAGTTTGAAATTCTGTGTTCCACAAATACTGGAGAACTACAGGACTCTGAGTTTGCTTTCTCATAAAAAAATATCTTATATCCAATGAAATTCAATTTGGCACAAGTCTATTTTGCATCTTAAATGTGTAGTCACAGTTGATTTTTTACTCCTATGTATATTTCCAGAATTTGGAGGCAATATAGTTGCTTGTTTTGCTTGGACTGTAGGTAACATAATGCATGGCTTAATGCTTTCATTTCTGAACAGTGATGTAAAAAAACTTGCAACATGATTTATGGTCTTTTAATTTCAAGGATGCTTAAAGAACAGAGACCACCAAGAAGCGGGGTGGAATATCAAATATTTGCCCAAGATGACAATACTGGGACAGAGCCACATGAGCAAGCAGTTGGTCCTTTAATGTTTTATATTTATATGTTCTGCACTGGAGCACCGAGGTGTCATATCCAGACAGGACAACTGTGTTTAAACAGAAGAGGAAATGATTTATTCTTCCTCTCTTGGGGAAACCCACTGCAATAGTAGAAATGTTTGATCAAGAAAGCTGCTACCAGGACTGGGTGGGTGTGAGTGCTGGGAAGAGCTGGAAGGATGGAGCATTTGCTGTAGCAGCATTACTACTCAATCCCTTGCTGCTCTGTCGCTGCAGGAGTCTTGTTGGGAAGGTCTTGTTGCTGTGACTCAGAGGTTTTTTCCATCTACTTTCACTCTAATTTTACAGAAAAATTGTCACAATACTGGTGGAGTGCAAGGAAGTGCATCTTTTCTTGGTTCCCTGAACTGGGTTCTAGCTAGCATTTGGCTGTAAGTTGAGAGGACCAGAGCTTTTGGGGTTTAGCTGTTCTGAGGTTTAGGCCTGTGATTTATTTGGGCCATCTGTTCTTGCAGAAGAGTCAGAGAAAAAAACCCCAGACCTTTTGAAATGGCTGATCCATGAGGTGCTAGATTTTAACCAGACTGGCAGAGAACAAGGATGCTCAGGCTGCTGCTGCAGGTTCAGTGGGGAGCTGAGATATTAATTAAAAACCTGTCCAGATTCTGGGTAAAACAGCAAAATTGTTCTTGCTATTACCCTTTGTGGAAAGCTTGTGGCTCAGGAGCTGCCTGGGAAGGAAGAGCTGGTGTAAATGTGCTGCCCAGTCATGGGCATCCAGCTTTCAGGGGATGCTGTGGGATGCTGAAAGACAGGGATCCTCTCCTCGAATGATCAGCAGTCAGCCTCTGCAGGACAAGTATGGATTAGGTGTCAAAGGTGACTGCACACTGTATGATCGAGCCAATAAACTCTGCTGTGTTACTGAGCAAAAGAAATGTTGACTGTTCCTGTTGTGTTGGGACAGAGGGAATTCCATGCAGGAATGTTGTGTACAGCTGAAGTGACCTGAAGCGTGTTGCCAGTCTGCACTGAGGTGTCACAGAAACACCTGAAAGTCTGATTTTATGTATGTGAGGGATCAATAGCCCTTTAAATGAAATAAACCGAGAGTATAAGCTTAAGAAACTCCTTTTTTTTTTTTTTTTTTTTTTTTTCCCCCCTCCCACATTTCAAGAACACTGTCTTCAGAAACATGATTTTATTTGGCTAACAAAACCTCCTCTAACTACCCAACTTTATTCCCATTGCTGACTGTAAAGATATGATTTACAGAGATTAAAGAAGCCTAATAAAAAAGGAATAGTTCTGATATTGTATTTAATTTTGACAGTCTTTATTATCTGCATACTGTCCCTTAAAGAAAAAGCTTTTATAACTATTACAGCATAATGCAAACATTGTATTATTAGATATTCATATTTTATGGCCTTGGAAAATGTTGACATATAATTAATTTGATTATGGATAAAGTAATTCAATTTTAGATTGCCCACATTAATTTATTAAACACTGTAAAAGATAATAGATTGAGCGCAAAGGGAAATGGAAGAAATTATGTGTACTCAGAAAACTATCAAGCATGTTTAACATGTTTGTACAGAGAAAGCAAAAAAAAGACATTATGTAATACATCAATCAACCCATGGAGATTACATTTCAAAGTCTTTTTATATTGAACAAATGGAGCTTGATTTTTAGTCTTTTAGAAGTATCTGAATTTACAATAGTATAAATTTATAAATAAGGCATTTTACTCTTGTTGCTATTGTTATTATGGCCTGAGGATCAAAGCCTTAAATTAGATATCCGAATTAAATATAACGATCCCTTAGAACTGATAATCACCACACCAAATCCTATTTATATAACTTTTCAGATTGAAATAACTGAATTAATTTTAAACATATTTAAAATTAAGGAAAAAAATTTAGGGATAGGACGTATCAGACGTTTTCTGAAACTGATTTCAGAAAATTGCTTTACATAAATTGTTTTACTGATCAGATTTCTTACTAAATGGTATGTTCTCAATAAAATCAATGGAAGTTCATTTGTCTGCATGCAAGGATCTCTTTGTGTATGGTTTTGAAGCAGAAGGATCTACTCTAATTTTTCTCTTATAAAATAGTGTGTCTTTCATATCCTTGTTCTGAATTGTATCTTCATCACTTTCCCACTGGTTTTAGCAAAAATATGTTAGGATCTTAAGTCTTGGAAAGTTTTGCAGAAATACAAAAAATTACATGTGCAAACTACAGCTTTGAGTGGGATTGTTTTAGATTTTGACATTGGTGATTTTCTGTCTTCCCCATTGCTTTTAATTTATTGTTTAAATTTTATTCTAAGGCAATCATACTCCTAACAATCTTTAATCCCAGGTCTACAAACATGTACTCGCTTGCAAACATGAAGAATTATGATAGTCAGGAATTACCCATATAATTATGCCTACTTAATTACAGGTTGAATTGTTGTTCAGAATATGGACACTGTACTTATCAAATTTTTTCTGCAATATGTTAGGGAAAATTTTTGACTTACAAAGGCTAAAGGCAAAAAAATGCTTAAACCCTTATCAGCAGTTACTTCCTCATATCTTTCAAGGGTGAATTGAACTTTTAAAGGCTATGCTTTCCTTATGTGAAAGGGCAATAAAATATAGAAAATATTTTTTAAGCTAACGTCTTGCAGTATGCCTTACATTGTATGTCTTACAATATTCTTGTTAAAATAAGATGTTCCTTGATGGAATATCACTCAGTTCTAAATGAAGATTCATTTCAAAGAGAGCATTTTTGTCAGTATGTTTTATTGCCATAATATACTACATTTGACATACATAAACATCAAATTTTGATATGCTTAGGCCAAGATATGTAACCTTTCTCTGTTTTCAAAGTCTTGATTTTAAAATTCTGAATTATGCTCTGCTGATTTGTTACCTTTGAAGCTTGTCTGACACTCACCTATTTTGAATTGATGGGAGTACTATTAGATTGAACTGTTTCCTGGGGTGCAGTCATATATTTTTGAAATCTAATCACAATGAGCTCTTTACTACAAGAAACAATACCTGGATATTGCTGACATCTTACATAGCAGATAGAAAGAATAGAACATTAAATGCCCAAGTTAATTCCAAACACAAAAGGCAGAATGGTTTAACTCTCTGTTATCATATTTCATAGTAGTCTTGCATATAGAGATGTGATATAAATCTATGACTGCAATGAAAGCTCTCCTTTGCTATTAAAACCCTCTAATTATGATTTTGGTAATGATTTCTATAACAGTTATTATTCAATACAACAGTTACTATTCAATACAAGCAATAACTGAACATAATTTTCAAATGTAGCCAAGTAGAATCTCCTTGGTCCTTGTTATTTATGATTCCGCTTTCTGAAGGTCAGATTATTTTTCATTCTCTTTAATAATTCACTAGGTATACAAAATGTTTACTTCATGTCTGAACGACAACCAATCTTGTTTTAATTAAATATATCTCCTGACATTGTTTTAACATATCAGTGAATTCAAATCAGTTAGTAAAATGTTAAGCAAATCAAATTTGTAGTCACTCTCCACTTTGAATATCCACTTCTCTAGTTTCTTCCCACCTGCTGTCATGTGTTAATTTTTTTAAAGCACCATCTATTTGCAAAAAAAAGAAAGAAATTGGTATTGTCTTGTGTTGTTTCATCCTTAAAGTGAAACCATTTGCAAGAAAATTATGGGTCCCTAGTGCTGAACTTCTTTGCATATTAATTTTGTTAGCCTTACCTCCTGTGGTCTTTAGTTCTGGAAGGCCTATTAGATAATACACAAGATAAATTTTCCCTGGTATCTTACAGCTAGTCAGAGGAAAATAATCCTTTCTTCTTAAAACTTAAAAATTGCAGTATTAGCTATGCATACTTTCCCCCTATTTTATTAGTAAAGATTAATTTAATTAAGGAAAATAATCTAGTCAATATTGGTTATATTTGTTTCCAGGTCTCAAGAAATTTATGCTTATGTTAATAAATGTGTCTCAAGTGATAATAGATAAGAGATGGATTCTGCACAAAATTCTATCAAATGCTGGTGGCAGAATGGGCTCTGGTGGGATTTGTGTGTTTTATCTGAAATGCAGAAGCCAAGGGAAGCTGAGCAGTGGGCATAGCTGGGGTCAGACACAAACGTCAGGCACTTCACATGGTTACAAAAGCAGATTTAGTTGGGTGAGGTTGGATGGCTGGAGACACTTGGATATCCAGAACTACAGAAAGATGACTGGTGAGGTTTACAAAAGTGTCCAAGCACACAAGACACAACTCCTGTTTTCAGCCTGTGGCAGTGAATGTTTTGGCATTTTGGTGAGTTTCTCTAAGTACCCAAGTACCTGCAAATTCCTCTGGAAATCTGTCTCAGGGTTATGATAACACAGCAGCTGACTTTCAATATGTTTCTCTGTGCCTAGGAAATGAATTTGTGGCTTTTGGAAAGAAAGTGCTGGTGTTACGTCTTGCCCCCTACAAATGACCAAATTACAGGTTAAATTTCTTCAGCTGCTAGAACATATTTGCACCCAAGTATCATAAGCTTTCTGTCATAACAAAAGAAATGTGTGGAAAGCCTTCAGTTCTTGACAGATAACTTGTTTTTCAGTTATGTTTTCCCTCAAAACATCCTCTGCTTTTAGAACAATAGAACTGCTAAAATCTCTCAAAACTTTATAGCTGAGCAGAGAGAGACCAGTCAATTTGTTTCAGGATTTCCAGCTCGTACTCTGAAAACAAAGTGAGTCCATCTTTAGGCTGAATTACATCATTATTTACTGGCACTGCCTATTGTTTAAAATGGCACACCAGGCCACAATCCTAAACAAGTCTATAGTAGTTTTTTAGACTCTAAAAGTATAGTGGAAAAAAAGACATTTTCATAGTTGCTGACATCTCTGATTTACAACTGCATTGGGAACTAGTTATCAAACAGGTTTCTTTGCTGTTACCAGATGTTTCTAAATATCTGTTTTATTTTTTAATGAAAATCCTTAAGATATTCTATTCATATATCTTTGAAATCATTAAAATGTTCTCAAATCACAAACCATATGTAGATATTCTCTGCTCCTGAGAACTGTTAAACCATTATCTCTGACCCTTGCGTTACATGGGAGGCTTTCTGGGAAAGAAAATTCCCTTTTTTTCTCCCCTGTACTAACCCACACCTGAATCAGACATGTAGAGAGAGAGCACTCTTAACAGTGTGCCAAAAGTGAGAATCCACACCAAACCCACAAAACTTGTTTAGGTGATTTCCTTCAAAGAAAAAACCTATCAAAACTCACAACTTTCGCCTTTTGCTGCAAGTTTGTTAGCACTGAGACAAATGGAGAGAAAGAGTGTGGTATCTGCCAGTGTCAAAATAGAATGGATTTTTCTAGTTTACTATGAGATTATCAATATTAACTAATTAAATGTGCAAAAATATTTTGTGTATTTAGATGCAAAGATGTTACAGATAATGGTCCGAATGTAAAAAGGATTTTTTCCCCCATTACTACTGGGCCATGGGATAAGTAATGAAAATAAATACACAAGCCATCAATAAGTATTCACAGATGAGATCTACTCCGATTCCTTGGGCAAACCTTTTGACCTTTCAATATTCCTGCTGTCCCTTTCTTTGCATATTTGATCTGTTTGGGCTGTGGGGTGTCTGAAGAGAAAGCTGGTTCCACTGTGTTTGTGGAGCACCCAAACAGCTGCGAGGTTTGGGTTTTCTGCAAAGCCTCGAGGCACCGCCAGGCTGGTGAGGCACCAACCAGTACTTCAATCTAGAAAGTTTCTGCTTTATTGCTAGAAAAAGGATCTATCAATACAAAATGGCTTTCAGCCTGTGCTCTTTCACCAGAGTGCTTGCCTACCATGTGCAGAGACCTGATCTCTGCAGGGCTCATTTGCTGTCTCCCAATTTCTGCTACTGCTTCTGCATATGGCTTGTGGGAAGCAAGAAGGAGGAGATGGATTCTGCTGCAGATTCTGTTAGAGAAGAAGTGACATCACCAAGAGATAGAAAGGGGGGAGAAATGAGCTTCCCTGCAGGGCAAGGAAGAGTAAAGAGAATGTCATGGCAGTGTATTTAGGGAAGCAGGTTGGAGAGAAGAATGAACAGAAGGAGAGAGAGCAATAGAGACAACAGGAAGAAGAGTAAAGAATGAGCAATGAGACAATATGATTAGAGCTTTTTTTCCACTAGGGAGAAACATTTGCATTGCAAACAATTAAAATCCGTTAGACTTTCCTAATAATGTTTTTCCATGCATGTAATCATGGCGAGTGCCAAAAGGATGGGGAGGAAACAGCAGGCAGGATATTTTTGGGTGTAAATGAAGAAGTGGGACTTGAGATTTGCAAATAGGAGACTGGATGACTTTTATCTTGTGGTTGGACATACGTTATTGGCACGCAATGGCAGAAGGAGTGGTCTGAATGGGTTCTACGGGATGGAAAGTGTTCTGTGTCCTAAATCAAACTGTTCCCATTGAGATTAACACTTTTCATCGATGTTAAATGTACAGACTTGTTTCTATACTGAGAGGAAAATCTTTTCTACAAGTATTTAATACATAAGAAATGAAAATACTGCTTTCCACTGACTGCAAGCCTATTGTAATTTCTTCCTTACTTAAAAGGAGAAAATACCCTAGTAGGAAATTTTTTGAACCATTGAGTAGCAAACAGTCAATGGAGGTATTTAAATGAGATGAAAACTTAATAGGAGTTATATTCAAAGACTTCTGGGATAAGTTTTAAATGTGGTCTTGTGAAAAGTCATTACACTGTACTCAGAGAATATGAAGGACCTGATATCATCTGAGTGTGGTAGAACCATGATTAACTGGCAATACCTAGTGCCTTTCCTTGTTTCTGCCCTGGCCAGTCTGTGCCAAGGAAAAAAAACAGTGATTTCAGTAACCCTATGGATGAAATCACAATGCCAACTTGTCTTCATGTAAATGTAGCCTTGTAATACATTTGTTCAAGCAAGGGCAGGTACAGCTGCTGGGTTGTCTTCCTGAACACTGGACAGTAACATTAATGTGCCCTATTTGTCAGGGCTACCCTGGCTCTGCTGGACAGTATTTGAGTGTTTTATGCTTTTCTTCATTGGAAAAAAATCCTGAGCTTGAAGTTCAGTTGTATTCCATTTATTTTCTTTGTGTGTTTGATAGTTTCATGTTAAATAAGTGTTTATCTTTAATGCTGCCACAATGCTCTGTTTCCCAGCAATTAATTGCTAGGTTTTATTTTCCATTTCATACAAGTTTATTTTATCACTTTGCATCTTTATCTGTCAAACTCATTAGCTGTTTCTGTGAAAACTTCAGTAATTTCTTCAGGGATTTTTTTTCCAGGTCATAAATTAACACGAAATAACATTTCAAAATAGATTTTCATGATTATTTCCTCCATTTTCAAATACCTCTTCTCTTAACAATCAAAGCAAATTCTTTATCTCTTCAGCAGTTTCTGTTACACTATTTGCAAATCATACAGTCTAGTGCTGAGTATTGTATTGGTATCTCCACAGATCTATCTTAAGGGTAGAATTTCTCCTGCTATTTTCTCACTGTTACTTCTTCCAAGCTTTATATCCAGTTTACTCATCATGATTTTTATTCTGTGCTTTGGTATTAATTTTTCTAAGCAATACATTTTATATTTCTCTGATTAAGTTTTCACTATACTGGAGTATTCATATGTTTAAGAAAACAGATATCAATTTGTTTTCATGTTCAACATGTGGTAAAGCCACTTAAAGGGCACCAGTGAGAATTAAACATTCTGGTTTGGATCTGATCCCCATTTTCAATTTGTTGAAACAGTCTCACCATAGGTGTTGTGTCAGCTTTCTTCAATCTATTAGTGCAAAGGAATCTCTCTCTTTTTTTTTTTTTTTTAACTGCTTCCTCCTTCCTCCTGAGTAGTTTTGACAGAAGCTTTTTTTGTCTTGTACAGGCATTTCGGCTTCCTGACCTAATAGTTTTGCTGATCCTGATTTTCTTACATAATTCTTGTTTCCTTAGGAAATGTAAATCTGCTGCAGCATCTGTTAGCTATCCTTGTTTATTAATAATTAGGCATGAATGTAATTATAAATTCTTTAATAATTTACCTTTACCACCTCTGAGAGGCCCATAACTGATCTCTTGTTTAAACATTTCAGATCTTTGTCTTACATTATTTTCATATATCATTCTCAAAGTGTTGACCACATTGTTGATACAAGCAAAATCTCTTCCTCAGCTCTTGCCAGGAATTTATCTCTGAATGTGTTATCTCTTCTAATTGGACATTTGGGAGAGAACAGATTGCTGGAAGCTCAGTCCTATGGCTCCTTAATTCATAGTTGCTTGGCCCTTCACTAAATTAAAGCTGCATGGAGCTGCCTTATTTAAGAACTCAGAGTATTAAGAGCAGCAAAGGATGAGATATAGCAGGGCTATGTACTTTTATGCTCTTCATACACCCTGTTTGGATCAGGCTCCACACTAACATTCACTTTTCTCTTAATTTACTTTTGCCAAATTAATACTGCTGAAGGAACAGAGGACTCTCCAGCCATGGAGGGGCTATTTTGACTAAATATGTAGTGGAAAATGAGATTAGCAGACCAGAAATCTAGTCCTCTTCAGGAGGTGAACAGATGTGTTCTTCCAGCTTCAGCAGTGCTGGTGGAAGATATTAGTGACCACAGCCTGTCTCTGGGTGGTTATCAGGAATCCCAAATCCCTTCCACTCTGCTAGTAGCGCTGCTCATACAAGCTTCCTCTAACCTGTTTTTTTTTCAAAATGCACTAGATTAGCAAAGCCTTACTGTTTATCTGAACTAACCTGGCCCCCTTGGAAGCGGAGCCAGCCGGGGAGTGCTCGGTAGCCCGCTCTGCCCGCAGATCGGTAGGGGCAGCAAAGAACAGTGGCCAGCAGTGCCTGTGCCTGGCAAAGCTGCTGCTAAGTACACGGCTGGCTAGACCCCAAATGCTGCTACATGTGCATTTTGTCTCCTTCCTATCCCCATGGTAATTCCACATCCATTTACTCTTCTAATTTCTGCACTTTAGACTATTCTGCTTTTGACAGCAGCACTTTGTTTATTTCAAAAGCTTTCATTCTCCCAGCGGCTCTGTGGAGTGATGATCTGGTGAGCAGGAAAAAAGAGTGACTTCTAACTGCACACGTATGCTCCCTCTGCTTGTCTCCATTTAATAAAATTTTACTACTTGCTACCTCTAAATTCCTCTGTGATAAATCACCAGATTCTGCCATGTCACTCTTCTTTGTATTTTGAACCACAGGGGAAAAAAAAAAATCAAATACTTGGTTAGAAAAATGTGTCAAGAAAGACTGTGTCTGCCCCATGGTGCTTCTGGCTCAAATGAGAGAAAACACAGATGCACTGGACACCTTGTGGCAGAGGTCTTCTGCTCAAACAAAAAGATACCAAAAAGACCAAATTACGTTACACAGGCTGGAGATTTGCTGTTTCTGTATCATCAGATAAGGTTTTTTCACTTCTGTATTGCAGAATAGCAATGACAGCACTCAGTGTTTTAGGGTCACATTGGCTTATATGTCTCAAGAAAAAGGATTCCTGCCCCCACCCCCCCCAAATTAAAACTGGATTACAATATTCTTTTTTTTTTTTTTTATTTATTTTTTTTTTTTTTATTTATTTTTTTTTTTTTTATTTATTTTTTTTTTTTTTATTTATTTTTTTTTTTTTTATTTATTTTTTTTTTTTTTATTTATTTTTTTTTTTTTTAGTTTTTCCCTTTGACAAGAAATTAAAACTTAAAATTCAATATTTTTCACATTTTTGAAGGTGATTTTTTCAGGCTGGGAATTTCCAAAGGGGGAAACAAAAGTGATAAAATCCTTGAATTGCTCTAAAGATTTCAGAAAATATGTAGATTTAATGGTCTGCAGCTTTTCAGAGAGGAATCTGAAAGAGAATGAAAATATTGCAGTGGAAGTGGGAGCCAGGTCCAGATGTACATGACAGCCTTAAGAGAGTCAAGGAAATTAAGGGCAGCTGAAGAGAAGGTGCACTGGGATTTATTGGCACAAAAAAAAGTCACAGGCTTAGAGAATTTTGGTCCGACTACTATTTACTGCGTGTTTAATCACAGAGGCTTTGCAGCGAGCCAGATCTGTCCGGAGAAAGCAGAGCTGAAAAACCAATGCTCTTCTATTTTTTTTTAATGGGTGAGAAGCTAGACGAGGGGAGAGCAAAATCAAACCAGATTTCAGAGCGGGGGGATGAAGCAGAAGGACCCAAACCACTTTTCTTGTCCAAGGCGCTAACGCTGAGCGCTCACCCCGCAGTGACGCACCGCCTTCCCCGGGGATCCCTCTGCCTGCGACACGCGGCTCGGGAACGACCAGAAACGTACAGATTGTCAAACGCAGAGAACAGATCCACCTTCCCTCGCTGTGCGAGCCCGGCGGTGGCGCTGGCAGCGCGCAGGAGGCGCCGGAGTGCGGGAGCGCAGCGGGACCCGGCCGGCCGGCACGGCGGCTGCGGCTCCCGATGGAGAAGGGATTGGCAGGGCAGGGGCGGGAGAGAAGGCGAGGGGGCGGCTCCCGGCAGTGCGAGAAGCCCAGGGAATGGCTCAGGGGTGCCGGAGGAAAGCGGAGCGGAGAGGTGCCCTGCTGTCACCCCGCGCTCTGCCCGCCGCTCTGGCGTTCGGCTGCCGCCCCCAGGGGCGGGTGAAAGTTGTGGAGCCTCTGCCATGGGTGATTCACCTTGCAGAAGATTTGGCTGCTGTGGAAAGCTTTCTAGGCTTGCTCCTAGAACAGAAGAAAAGTTTTTAAAGTCCCCCATGCTCGTGGTATTTTTCAAAGGGCTTTTCTAGCAGTCATCATTGTAGATGGCCCTCCATTTTCACTGTTTTGATCGTGTTGCAGGAGACAGATGGGATTTGATGTTCTGTAGATGAACACACACGAAGTTTGCCTGCTTCTGTTGTTTTTTCCTTGTCTCATTTGTGGGTGCTTTGGGAACGTGGCAAAGGTGGCAGGGCTCTGAGGAGCATCCTTTGATGTCTCAGACTTTGGCCACCATGTCTCTTCCATTGGTATGTATTCAGACTTTCTCAAGAGAAAAGAATGTGTTGGTCATGCACTACTTCTATTTTAAGCTGGAACATAAAAGAGCTACTCGTTTAACATTACCATCAGAAACACTTCTCTAGTGCTTTATCTGGCCTATCTTTCCATTGTTTAAAGGATTACTTGCACAAAAGAGAACATATTGGTCTATTAACAAAACAGTTTTTTTCCTTTATGGACACTTATGTTTTATCTATCTGCATTTTTAATGCACAGGTCTGGTTGACCTAGGAGCAATATGAGCAAATAGAGAGAAGAAACATGGGCAAAATAACACCCAGTTCCAAGTAAGGAACTACAAGTAAAAAAAAGCATCGGACTGTCACACTGAGTGAAGAAATGAGAGACTGGCAGAAAGCCTTGGAGAAAACCATGTTCTTATCACAGCAAATAGTTGGTTCTGATGTTCTTATTGTACTTGATGATGTCGTCAGAAATCCTCAGTGCTTGGAGAGAATGCTAAATAACTTTAATTATAAACAACGATTGAGGTATAAGAAACTACAGGAACAAACTGTATTTGAAATGTAAGTACTTCTGAGCAAGAGTTACAAAAATGAACAAATTACATAAGGTACATTACATACCTGGTGGTCCTCTCTATTTTTATGTTTTGGTGGTTTTACACCTAGTTTTTAATTCTTCCTTTCCCTTAGTTTTGAGCAGTTCCAGAGAAACTGGGGAAAAATAAAATCTTGACAAAGAACAGAATTTCTCAAAAATTTTCTAAGTCTTTCTGGATGTGTTTATTTCAACTGATTCATAAAAGTGCTTATGGCAGCTTAGCTGAACAGACATTTTCTAAAGTTTTGGCAGGACTGAGGTCATTGGTGTTGCTGTGTTGATGAACTTTGTCTGATGGGCTGCAGGGTCACGTTAGTGTGATCACAACAATCACACCAGTAAAATCTTGCAGTATGAATTTCCTTGAGTTAGAGGAGGAGAGCTATGTCTCATTTTGACTTAATACTATGCCACACTAAAGAGAAGCATGCTGAGGATTATTTGTGTTTTTAAGCAAAAGGTATAAGCATTTAGATTTACAAATAATAGAACATTCAAGACTGAATTATTCTCCCATAATTTATTTAAAAAGAATATTTTACCATAACATAATATTAGGACACAGTTGTAAGGACATAGGAGGATGTGAGATTGGCTCTTGGAGCAACATGATAGATGTCTTTTTTATAAACATCTTGGTTTTGGAGTGGAGTATTTTGATTGTTTTACATGTTGTATGAGAGCTTTTATTCATCAAAGCACCTAAGCATGCACTTGAGGCTACTTTGTAATTTCTCATTTCTAAATGATTTAAATAATTTAAATTATTTCACTGCAATGAAAGTAGCATGTAATAATTCCTCCTTGTGTTTGCTGATCAGGGCAGAGCTGGTGGTGGAGGGGAAGAGGAGAGACAAACATTTTTCTAGACAGCTGTACCCTTGGCTCCCTCAAAAGCATTGCCATTGTGGAAAAATCGTCAGTGGTGGGAAGAATTTTCTAGAGCTTGTTGACTTCCTCAGGGAGACTTTTAGCAACAGCAAATTTGGGCATTGGGTTCTTATCATGGCAACTGGCAATTCTTTTCAGCTGTCTGTATCATCTTTTGACATAAAATCATACATGTTTTTACAGTTCATATCAAATGTTAAAAGTTAATTTAGAGGCAATAGTTAACTTTAGGCTAAGGATGAAAATACTTTTTCTCCAGAAAACTCAAATTTACCAGCTTTCACATCCACAAATAATTTTTTTAACATGTTCTCTCCTAGTGCTTGTGTCTTATTTGATCCTACCAACACTTTAATAACAGAGGGCTGGAACCCAAGTCCTTTTAAATTCTGCTGAAACAGAGTTCTTGGCAAGAAGATTTTTTTAAATCTAGGGCAGATAGTCTATGAGCTAGAGATGTATGTAAGTGGGGCATGGATCAGACACTCTTTCCCATTGCTTGTGACCCTGTCATCCTGAGTCATGCCTTGTACTGCTGATTCATTTGAAGAGCATAGGGTCACTGGTAATTAAGACAGCTTTATAAAAGTGCTAGCAGTTGCAGCTGTAGGATGAAGAGTACCTGGAGTGCAGAATTTGTTAACCACATCGAATTGCCTTCGAAAAGGAAACCCTAACATGTGCACATACACTGCTATCTCATGGGCTCAAAAGTTATACAGGGTTGCATTAGGTCACTACTTGGATGGATGATCTCCATCAAAAATGCCAGGTGCTGCAGGAAGCCTTGCTGATGCCATGGTGGCCGGGACTTCCTCTCAGAGGCATTACTAAGCAGTGCTCCACATGCCTCAGGACCTTTTGGTTTGATGGTGAGGATGTATTTTAAGCAGGCATCTCTCAGCTGAAGCATTTAACACTGACATATAAGGCACAGATCAAGGGCAGCAGCCTGCAAAATCCTTTTTGATCTGTATGAGAATGACAGGCACTGCGTGATAGCTGCAGTCCAGGTGGGAAAGATCAACACTGCTCTCTGAGCTAACCAAAAAGGTGTAAGGGTCTGGAGGGGAGAATTATCTACATGTTACAGAGACACTGAGTAGGGAAAGAAGCCAGTTTAAAATGGCATCTGAAGCACATAAAATAAATCCTGGGGCTTGTCCTGCATGCCTTCGAATGTATTCTGACTGACTGCTCAGTGTTTATCCTGCCTGCTTCCTTAACCCAGAAATCCTGGAAGAAAAGCATAGGTGGGAGAAGTACACCATCATCTGGCACATGTAGGCTGATATGCCAGCCTTGATACCTGCCATGCATCACAGCTTCTGCATGGTACATTACAGTGACTCACGTGCAGAAAGACTAAAAGCAGGAGAGTGACACAAAATGGCACAAAATTGTATTTGCACCCACATTTACAATGCACCTGGTGTCAGGACATCTTCACTTAGAGATGAATATCATGCCACAAGGCACAAGGTGAAGACAAAGAATGAAAGCAATAAAAATTATTTTTTCCAATAAGGATATAATTGCAAAACGTGGCTACATCTCCCACTTGTTTGTCTAAACAGCCTTGGACAGTACCTGCCATTGTTAACACTGACAGATGGATGTAGGAACCAGCTGGAGAGTTTCAGATAGCACTCATGACCAAAGCATGTACTCGGACAAAGTTTTCACGGGGTGAGTGTCATGCTTATTCACTGGAGCAGCTTTTAGAGTAGAGGTAGGTATTGGGTAGCTGGAATGAAGGATTGGGTCCTGCCACGTTTGAGCCACCAAAGAAAGTTCCATTTCTGGAACAACCTTCAAGCAAAACCATTGAGCAGTTGATTGGCAAATACACTGCATTGCATCTGGCACCATTCCCTAAATGTTCACTGTAAAGCTGCACACACAAAAGTTTAAGAGACACCACATCGTCCTGGACTGCATTGTAGAGAGAAGTGCCATGAAGCTGAGTTTCAACAAGACCATTAAAGTACTGGTGTTAGAGCAAGCAACAACTTCAGTGTTCACTGAGCAAATAGAAATCTTGTTATCATGAGTATTACTGTGCAATTAAACATGAGATTGAACATATGTGTAGCAGAGAAGTGGGCCAGTCTTCCTAGGTTCATGTCCATTGCTCTAACCACTTGATTATACTGAGTTTACATTATTGTATCAGCCATTAAAATCATGGGAGATTTTCCACTGATTCTTTTGACCTTTGTATCACACCATTAAAGTATGGGTCACATAGTCAGTGACTTCTCTCATGTCATAGGTACAGTCTTGCTCAATTACTTTCTCCTGTGTAATGGTGGACTTACCCTATCCTATTTTATCTCTGTAATGGAGATAGCAATTAAAGAAATAATCTGCATGTGTGACTGCACATCTGACCCTCTTTTTTTGTGCTACACTAGAAGTAAAAGTGATAGCAACCAGATTAATTTTCCTCCTCATTCCTCCCTGTAGGCTGGGGTCCAGGGGCCTGCAGAACTGCATCAGGCAAGCCTAGGGTAAATAATTTTTCGTTTTAGAAATTACAAATTTGACAGCTTGCAAATACTTCCCTACATCAATACAACTATTTTGGCCTGCACATCAATGTGCATCTTCAGTGGCTCCTACGAGGCAATGCAGTTGGTATTTGTGGGCTGGTACTCAGTGGCATCACAGCAGTGACATGTAGAGCTCTGCAGACACGGTCAGGTGCTGCAGCAATGCCCTTGGAGCACAGCCACGGCAGGGCAATCTCCACAGGAAGGCACTGTTTGCCCTCATGTCCCCTTGGCCAGGCTGTGACGGTTTTCCTACCCTCCCCTTCTGGCTTTGTCACCCCAGAAGAATATTGATGGATTCTTTGAGTTGCAGTTTGTGCTGGGGTGCCAGAGTCTCGGAGATAATTACTTCACAGCGCAGTTTACCGCAGTGAACGTTGTCAGAACAGCGATACATATTTGTTGTTGTAGCCAACTGGCATCCAGCTTAAGGATCTTTCCCTCTGACTATTTAAATTAGAGTCTGCATTGTCTTGTGTGATAATGCTCACAGAGCAATAAGGCAGCGTGCTTTCTATGAGATGTCTTGTAGCCAGTGATCTTTTAAGCCTTTCTTGGCTTGTCTTCCGGTCTGAACATCTGTGCTCTGTCCCTCTTTCTGTGTAGTGTTCACTGCTATTGGACATTCTGCTTGAGGCAAGATCAAGTCTAGTGTTCTGCATTTCCCATCCTAATTGTGGTATTGTGTTGTTGCTGCATATGCTCTTAGTCGACTTTTGCAATCCTTCCTGGAATGTGTATATAAAATTTGTGAAATACTCTTGGATTCTCTGGAATGAGAGCAGAAAAAAGATACTATAAAGGAAAGGAATTTTAAAATCAGTTTTCTCTACAGCATTCCCTACATTAAGTATTATTTCAGGTCAATTATTATCTAGGCAGTTTCTAAATGTGTGGTGTCTGGTACCTGGGAGGGAACCCACAAAATCCAAGAAAATCATCCTCTGCTCTCTCCCTTCACCCCCAAATTCTTAACTTTCCCTTAAAGTCAAGGAGAACTTTGAAGTGGTAGGTGAATAATCTCTGGGGCAATACTTGCCTAGAATGATGCAAGAGATTTTTTTATATTGCAATTATTTATTTAATGTAATTTTCTGTTTGTTTTTTTTTTACCCTTCTCCTTGTTCTAGTGAACTAGTATGCCTAAGAGAGAAAAGAAGAATATTGTTTGATATTTGCATATAGAATTTAATGCATCTCCACATTGCATTTCATGCAATCAGAAAAATAATGGTAAATGTAATTGCTTTGTTTTGTGCCAGTAAATGGGGGTCCTGCAACCTGTGTGGCATTCAGCAGCACTGTGTGCTGCAGGGTGGGCAGCAGTGCAGAGGTGACGGTATTTTTTGCTTCTAACAAAGTCACACTTGACCTTTGACCTCACGTCTCACTCTTGGTCCCAAGTGTGGGGTCATCTCACAGCAACCACCTGCCCTGCAGTGTTCCTTCCACAACATATCAATTGCTCTGGCAAAGCAATTGCACGCGTTTAAAATATTTGCAGGCATATTGTTCCCAGATGCGAGCTCTCCTGCAATGAGATATTCAGTTGTCACTCCTGGGGAACATGGTGCCCCTTTAACCTCCACCCCAAGGCTTGGAAGGCTGAGTCTGGTGCTGAAAAATTTCCGCTCACACTGCAGGTAGTGCCAAATGCTGTGTCTTACACAGATCTTTTCTGAAGCCTGTGTCTTGCCTCTCCAGTCCAGGCTGCCTTGCCTACCATGATTTTGTGGTCACTGCTGATATTCTTAAAATAAATATAATTGAAAAATAATATCCAGCCTTTGGCACTTCAGTGAAGTAAAGGAGAGGGATCCCCACACTGCCATACTAAAGTGAGAAATTCAGCATCTGAGGGAAAGAGACGTTGCTGGTCTGCTACAAATGTGACCACAACAATTTAGTGTGTATTCACAGAGAGAAAATTATTAGTGTTGGAAAGTGAAATGCTGTGTAGGGGGAAAGCAACTGGGGCCTTGACTGTTTTTGCCTCCTGCTTTGGCTGTCACAGATGTTAGTTACATTGCATAATGCACTACCTGAAGGCACTCAGCTACTACAGTGATGGGGCAGTATAAGAACCTATATAGAATAGAAACAGTGTAAGCAATGGTGTCCTGTGAGGATAACTTCAGGGAAGAGGATGACTAAGGGCTATATAAGCTAGTGGGTGGTTTCACTAGCCCAGCAAATGGAAATAAAGCACCAAGCCTGGGTCCTTTAAAGGTTTTTAGTCTTTGCCAGTCTTTTTTTATTATCACTGAACAATGAGGAAAGCAGAAAGCAAATCAGTTTGAAAATTTTCTAAGAGTTTCCCACACAAGCCCACAGGAGGAAGGGGACACCATTTCCCCATGTGTCTTCTGGCATTGCTTCTCCTCAGTTTCTCTTCTGCCTTGAGGAGACCTGTGGGGACTCAGGACATATTAAGCTGCTGTGCTGCCTCTACCTTCCACGAATCAGTTGTCAAAGAAAAAAAAAAAATTATATTAGCCTACTTATGTAATGATAGCCTGTTGAAAGACTAATTTTCTTCTTCCTCGCTCTCCAGAAACACTTGTGCTCTCCTCTCCAGTGAATCTTCAGAGCCAAAGAGGTCCAAATAGGTGCTTTATCTCAGCAGGGTGGAGGTGGTGCCACGGCGCAGTGATTGCTCCGTGATCCAGGTCAGGTTCCAGGTGCCTAATGAGAGCGATGGGAGGCACGAAGTGCAGAGCTGGCCTCAAAATGTACCCACTGCACTTTGGACATTAAGCACATGCAACTCCTCCTGAAATCAATGGGAGGCAAAGGCCTCTCAGCGCTGGAAGTAGGAATGTGATTCATCTCTGAAATCTAACTTTACAGAGCGGTCACAGAGATTCTGGCTCTGAACTTGAAACACTACGCCTTAGCTGCATTTAGGGCTGGTGGAAAGAAATATGCACAGCTAATTCTGGTCACCAGGTAATTCTGGGTAGGCTGTAGGTAATTGGAGGCAATTAAACTGATATGAAATGAATTCTGCTCCTGCTGTCTAAAATCAAGGACTTGCTTATGGGGAGCAACCACAGTAGTGGGAAACTTTTGAAGCTAATTAATGTATCCAGTGAAATATCTCATCAGAATGCCAGGGCCAAGGACAGGATCATGGAATCTGAACTCCCGTTACCTTACAGTCATCAGGCACAACTGCGATGTAAAGTTTTGAGTGAAGATACCTAAAAAATGGCTACTTTTAAACAGACAGCTAGTAATTTTGCTCTATGATAGACATACGGTTAAAACTGTCTTTTTTTGGAGCTGGAACCACTAGATTTTTCAAAATCCAGTAGATATAATTTTAAGTAAAATCTGCAGAAATTAGGTACTGAATCTCATTCCCTTTATGTAAGATAAATGGCAATTATGGGCAAGATATAAAGGTAGATTATGTTCTCTAGCTGTATTTCACAGTACTGCAAGAATTGTAAAAGAGTAATATAGGTGGTAATCTGTAACTATTTCAACCATTTTTAGGTTGAAAATACATAGCAAGTGCTTAACTTACGTCTTATTGTGACTGTAGAAGAAGAATGTGATAACATTTGTGATAGTCCTGCGCTGTGGAACTTGAGAGATATTTCAAGTCCATAAATATGTTAAATGCTTCCTTCTTTGCTGTTGTACTAAGTTATAAGCATAAAAATACACCATGTTGGATCATCAACGGCTGACGTTCATTCAGCCAAGTCTACTGCTTGCTCAATAAATTATGTATGTACATTGAAATATCATTTGTTGGATCCCCACAAAATGTATCCACTGTGCAATGCACGTGATACTGAAAAAAATGCAATTATATTTAAATTTATTTGTTTTACCTGAGTATCTGTCTCAATGGCCTCATCCTCACTAAATGAAATTTGGTTTCAATGGATTTAGGAGAACCTGGTCCCCAAGACTCTGGCACTGTAGGGTAGTCGATTTTATTTACTGTTCTGGGCAGGCAGTTGCACCTTTCGGGGATGAATATTAATTCTCATCTTAGCATAATCATTTTAGAATATTCTCTTTGTTCCATTGCCCAGATGTGTCTCATGTCATCAGCAGATGAGCTGAACAGCAGTGGTTTGACATGCTCGGCGGCTGATTAGGCACACCGGTTGGAGGAGGCTGTGATGAAGGAATTCTTGTGGATGCAGCGGAGCTGTTTCTTACTTGTGCCGTGGTGTTAAGCAGTGGTAATGAAGCACTGGTGAACAGGATGCTTTTGGGAGTGCCTGGGTCTGTAGGGCTGCACTCCCATTGTCAAGGCTGGAATATGCTTTGGGGAGAACCCCATACATGTGCAGGGTATCATGCTGTCACGAGAAAGGAGCCTTTACCTGTGGAGGTATGCCCTTCAACTATTGAAAATAGTTTTGAACTGGGGAGAAACAGGTGGGAAATGTCTCCTAATTATGATTAGGATGAGTTAGACACAATTTCCCTGACAGCAGCAGCACAGTACCTACTGTCTGACTATGTGAGAGGAGAAAAAATATCCTGCTGGTGTTTTCTTGATCAACTTTTTTCAAGTGGAGAGAAGGAAAAAAGCTGTATGTTCAGCAGATAGTTTAAAATGGCCAGTGGTGTTCTACAGCCTGTGTCTCTGGTACCTGGAATTGAGTCCTCTGACCACTGACACTGTTCTGCCTTAAGAAGAGAAAAGCCATGAAAGAGAACAAAACTTGTCCATAAAGCTGTGTCTGAAATGGGTGATTAGGCATGAGACAGTTATGATCATTTGTCCTGGGCGCCACGTTGATCACTTTATAGTCTCAAATTGTCTTAATGTATTTCTGTTTTCTGTGTTCCCACCAAGAGGCTTTTCCTTTCATTCCTCCTGCTGTAATGAACAACACATAGCAGCAACCAGGCAAAGAACCACTACTTTTAGTTGGTGACCTATGTCTTCTGCAGCACCTCCGACATAAGTGAGCCCAATTTTGTGACCGTTATTACACATGGGCCCAACTGTTTGAACTTGCAATTGCACCCATTTAGAAGCTTTGCAATTGGGCAGTTAGTCTTCTAAATGGGGACAATTGCAAGCTACAAATAACTAGTCCAGCATTTAATTGCTGGTGTAAAATGATTCCTACAGCATTGGAGGTCAGGTAGAAGTCCAGCCAAAAACAAAACAAAACACAGTCTATTTCAGCAGCACAGAGGAGGCATGAACTTTCCTGGTCAATAAATCTGCCAATGAACTACAAATGGCTGCAAAAATTGAAAGTCACGTGTGAGGAGAGAAAAAGGATGCCTGGGGCATTGTTGTGTAGCAGCAGTGCAGCAGGCTTAGGCTCTCACAACACACAGGTGGATGTGCTGACTGGAAGCCATCCAAAACACACTTACTGGTATTTCAGTTACTGCAATGATGCTCAAAAAACAGCTCCAAAAAGGTCATGCTCCAGACAAGAATAAACGAGCTAAGTTTAAAGACCAAATAAATTTGGCTAATGTTTTAAGTCAGAGGCATAATTGTTACTCACACATTTTTATACTTTAAAGAAGTAGTACCACCCCTTTCAAAACCTTGCCTTAAGGTTTTCACCATTTTTCTGAAGACAAATGAAGGCTATTAATAGATTGATGCCTACTTTTTTTGGTGGGTATTATGAAAATTCTTGATTACAAAACCAAATAATATCTCTGAGCTACATTTAAATACATGTACTTATTTGGGCGCAGGGCTATAACTGTTAACTTTTCCCTTTGACATTTTTATCCCATAACCAATGCACCAGAAAGCATTAGTCAGGAAGAATGATAGATTTTAGGGGCTATAGAATTTAAGCATGAGTTTAGTTTAAAGTACACTTTACTGCAAATCAAAGGAAGAGCTCTTTCTTTTAAAATTATTTAATTTCAAAATATAAAGCTTTCAATGCAAGCTGGGTAGAAGGAACAATACAACCCCCTCAGATAGCTGTTCGCATTTTTTGCTTTGATTGTATTCACACTCCTAAATATTTGAATATTCCCTTGAATATTCTTTTAGCAGATGAGCTTTCTGGGAGAAACAGTTATGGAAACAGGGCATTTTAAACACCTTAAAATATATACATATGGGGAATAATTTCTAACTTGCAAGTATGGTACTGTAACCTGGGTCAGAGAGCTTTTCAAATTTATCAAAAAGTAGGAACCTACTTGATGGATTTTTTTAAAAAAATCAGCAATTGCCTGTCAGATGAAGGACAGAGCAGTGAGAGGTTGTTGTAATTATTCCCTAAATAGCTCCTAATAACAAATGAATTGCAGGGAATCTAGAGCTACTTCTGCGACCTATTCATATATAGAAAAAATCTGTTTTGTTATATAAATTACTTTATCAATTATGCTAAAATTGAGATTGCAACTGCCAAGGAATCCTGCCAGACACACTAAGATTTTTCTTTGCTTTTCAATGAAATAATTTAAAACTTTTCTTAGTGGAAGGCTAGTTAAAACCTGAGGCTAATGTCAACCCTGTACAGAGTTAGGAAAAGGTGCACCTTTGTATTATCACTGAGGACAAGAGAATTTAGATAATTTCAAGAAAGATTTTGATCCACTGCTGTGAAGAAATGAGGGAGAATTACTCTCACATAAACTGGAGTTTATCCATGAATTCTCTATCAGCTATTGGGTTTTCTACCTATACAGCTGCTGAGGTATTTATGTGTCTTTTGGCTTTATGCACATCAATTTCCCCATCAAAATCAGTTCTTACAGTTAAGCACATGATTAAACATTTTGCCTGATCATTTTAGAATACATTCCTGGGATGACAAAGTCCCTCTGAGAACTGAATCCCACTGAGATGAGGTTATATAATTTGTATATACTTGGTTGTGATATTGATTATGGCAGTACTAATTCTGACACAAAATAACATACACATATTTTGCACATATAAAATCCACACACACATATATATATGTGCACATGTTACATGCATTTATTTGATTTGTGTATACTATACATGTTGGATTTTATATTTTGCCCTCCTTGGGCTGCAGGAAGAGGAAGGCGCCTCTGGTGAGCCTGACGGTCCCTCCTTGCTCCACAGGGCGTGGGTCTAGGGCACCACTAGCAATGGGGAGGTTCTTCTGACTGGAACATTGTCTTTCTGGTTTGTGAAATTGTCAATATTTACTTTTGGCTGTCGTGCACTTCAGATTTGCCTGCTTGGGAATACCTAGGGGATACGTGTTTGCTTGCAACGCATTGCGGTTTAATTAAGCTGATTTCAGTTGGGTTATTTTGTGTGCTTTATGGCAAGCATGGAATAAGCAAGTGCTTTATTTTATTTATTTTTAAAGAAAGAGCTAAAAGGAAATGGTACAATGCAGAAGCATTGTAGACAAGTATCCTCTGGGGCAATTTATTGACCCACTTTTTAGCAAAACACCATATACATTATCATGCTACATCACAAATATGATTCTGCCCTGTCAAACTGAAGGGGATTTTTGCCAGCATCTTAAATGAGAGAAACATTTGACACTAAAACAGCATTCCTCACATCCTGATGACTGTGAGATAGTTACTATTTGTGCAGTGCATAGTAAAATAGGGAGGTCTTACTCCTTAAATATATTCTTTCATGTGCAATTTTAAACATAGTTTCCTTTCCCCCTTTCTTTTTTTCAAACTGTTATGGTCGTTTGCCTAAATAATGTGCAGCCTGCTTTTCTTGAGTAAACATTTTCCAAATAGTGTTCATTAATGGCTATAAAGCAAATTTCAGTGCAAGCTGATCTTTTATGTTTCCCCCTCCCTTATGTCCACATTTCTGAGAACATTGATGCTGGAACCAATACAAACCATCCCAGCTGTCTCCAAAATTAGTACTGAGAAAAATAAACTGTTCTTCAAAGTAATAATTTTATATAACTAAATAAATAAATATTGTCAACACTGGGTCAAAAATACAAGGAAAATTACATCAAATTCACTTCATAAGATGGATTGTATGAATGCATTTCAGTTCCTCTCTCATCATTCTCCTTTATATTTTTAGACAGTCTTTATGTGAATACAATGACTCCAATATCAAACATTTTAAATGATGCTTGAAATATCAGTCACTTGGCTTTGATGTCACACACAATTAAATTCAACCCATCTTCTCTCAGTTAATAACAGCAATCTCACCAAGTCTAGTGCCTAATTAATACAAGCTATTTGTCACAGAGAGGTGACACATGTATATCAGAAAGCTTGAAATATTGTTTTGTGCTGCAGTAATGCTACCCAGCCCTGCAATATAGAAACTGTCTTATGTGTGATTGTCTTTAAAGATTTCAAAAGGCCTCAGAGTTTGGTGTGCTCAAGCTGGGACTCGACAGTGCATAGAAGGCACTACTGATGTGTTAGCTCCCTTTAGGCTGCTAAATAGTGAGGTATTTAGAAAGAAACGCTGCTAGAATTGAAAGGATCATACCTGATCATTCATTTAGGTGATCGGCAGAATTATGGATAAGCAGTGCCAGTGGTAATTTGCTTAACCTGCAGTTTTTAAGCTGTGTGATAGAATACACAATCATACATTTTCTTATTGTTGCATAAGCATTTCTTCGTATTATTTATGCTCAGCACTTTTTAACAGTGTGTTTCAGCCAGCTTTGCTGTTGCCAAATAAATGAGCTCGTCTGCCTCATGTTAATTATCATTGTGTAATAAATAACTGTATAATAAGGTGGGCCTAATCCTGCCTTCTTAACTCAGGCAAGGATTCTGTCTGCCTCACTGAGCGTTTTGCCTATATTAAGGCAGCAGACTTGGGACCAAAAATTGCCTACATTGTTAGTAGCAGTAAATTAAGGATAATTTGTTATTGAACTCTTCTTGTGAATAAAGCACAACAGAGAAATTCACAAAGTAAGAGAAGGAAGGAAGCCTTAGTTATTTCTGGAGTGGTAACCATAGTAATACCTATGGATTTTCAGTGCATTATATTTTGCAGCAAGTGCGAAAGGTTTTTCCTGGATATTTTTTTTTTAATTATGTGTGGTTTTGCTTCTTTTCAGCAGGGTGTTTTTGCTTCTTTAGCAGTGGGGTGTTTGTAATGACAAAAACCACCTGTAGCACTTGGGGGTTTACTTCCACCCAGAACTGAGCATGGGAAGGTCTACTCCAGCTGCTCGGATCTTGGCTGTGAGAAGGAATACCACCACAAGTCAGGGGACAGCTGATGCAAAATTCAAACCAACGCAGTCTCTGGAGTCCTCCCTTTGTTCACAGCCAGTGTTGCTGGTGGGCACAGTGATGATGTTCTAACTCCATGTGCACTTTTTTCTCTGAATTGCCAACTGAGTGGTGTTTCCTAAATATAAGCCACTAAATCTTCTGGCAGAGATAGATATAGGTACAGAAATGGATTGAAGATTTTTCTCCACTCCAATCTACTCTTTGCTAGCCTGCTGCTAAATACCCTTGGGAGAATGAAGCGCAGGGAAAACTAATCTCAAGGTCTGGCCATTGCAACCCTGGGATAAACTCTCTACCTTTCTTCATGGTATTTTAGGGAACATAATCATGTATATTTGTGGTCAGTACATGGAATGGGAATGAGAGAGGCCTTTATAGCAGAAACAAATGGATTTTTTCATTGCTGCTTAAGAAAGTGTGAGAAGTTAATCTCACATTTTGTCAGACATATGTATGTTCACTTCTGAGTCTACATCAAGGTGGAACTGAACAATAAGTCAGATCTGTATACAGAAGAGTGGAGAGTGCTCCAATCTCTGTAACACCTGAGCAGAAAGGTGCTGTTTGAGCTCAGTGACAATCTAATAAGTTGGTCTGTAATAGATTTGTGGTAAGAGGTTTTTTTTCACAGCTGTGGTATCACAAACACATAAAAGTCACAGTTACTGGAAGGAAAATTTTAATTGAACACAATTACTATGAAGAGAATTTAAAGGTTGTGATGGATAAATACCTGAATGTGAGCTCCAAACGGATGTGCTGGTTAGAAAGATTAATGTCCTAGTAGATGGTGGTAGTAGTAGTAGCAAGTTGATCTCTTTATGCCAGATACATCATAAAGAGCCACGAGGAGTTTACAACCAATGCTGAAACTAAGCAGCAAGTAGGGCATAGAAGCACAGTGTGTTTTGTGAGATGGAGTGGTTGGACACTGAAATCTGACAGTTTAAGATTAGAAATCAGGTGCTTCTGTTTGACAGTGAAATTATTCACAGCTTAAACAGAGTGTTCAGAGTTACAGCGAATGATTTACCACTTGGCAATTCCACACTGAGTCTGGAAGAATTTCCAAAGAGTAGGTTTTTATACCTTTAGTGATGCAGCCTTTGTGTAGTAATTGCTGAATGAAAATTTATTCCAGTTCTCTGGAGGTCAGTTAAAAGATCATAACAGGCCTTTCCTTACATAAGGTCTTTGAAGGGTTAGTTGATGAAAGGCAAAGGTCGCCTTTTTTATCTCATTTTTCTAGTACCAAATCAACCATCTTCCTTGCCTAGACACACCTGTTAAAACATATCTTTCTTTTACTGTTGGTAACAGTCCAGTCTCTGAATTAGAAATCTCTTAAAGTTGAAAGAAAGGAGAAAAACCATTGCATAATTAATTGATTTACAAGCAGAAATATTTTTGGGATATTGGAAATATTCTTGTATGTGGTGTAGGATGTGGGAAAATTGCAAAGAACATTAGCTCAGGAATGAAATGGCAGACTGCACCAAGCAAAACTGGTATGTGATGTAGGGACAATGTCACCAGTATGTCATACATCTCACAGTGCCACAGTTCTCACTTCAAACCAAATAACTGGTTTCCATGTGACTGTCTCCTTGTGAACTTTAGCAAGGCTTTTCTTTTTATTTTTATTTCTTTCTTTTTTTTTTTTTTTCTTTTTTCTGTGTGTTAACTTCCATCATATTATGCTTCAGTTACCTAATAGACAAAATGCATCCTCCCTGATGGTCTGTCAGCTACTTCCTGCTACAAAGCTTCCAGGGGCTGAAGTGCTGGAGGCGAGCCACCCTGGCAGGTGTCCAGCCGCCTGCCCGGCCAGCTGGCTGCTGCTGCCCGCCGCCGCCTCTCCTGCCCGAGTGCAGGGCTTGCACAAAGCCTCCAAAGAATCTTGGAGTGACCAAAACAGTGCAATAAGGCTCTGACTGAGGGAAAAGGCAAGTGCTGGTTCATACCATATGCATTTATGGAGAGCTGGCTGTCCCCACAACTGGGTGGCTTGGGAGCGATTAATGAAGCTGTGTTTTATTTGTACAAGGTGCTGAGTGTGCCCAGCGCCGTGCAGATGATCGTGCTGGATGTTGTTCTTTTGCCATGTTGTTTTAGAGCTATTCCCAACTTTTTTTTTTCCCTGTAAAGCCAAAACAAAGGCAAGGATGTGTTTCCTTGTCTCTTCAGACACGGCAGCTGTGAGTACCTGGCCTGGCGCACGCCCTCTTGCGTGATGGAAGGAGCAAGGACAGATCAGGCCTCCCTTTCTCGCCCTGCATTCCTGACTGGGCTGAGGGAGACTGAGAGGGTCAGCTCCCCCCTGCACTCCCCAGCCCTGCTGCAGCCTGGCACCCTGCTGGGGGCTGTGGGCACATGCCCAAATGCTGCAGTGCAGGTGTCCAGCCTTGCCAGGCTCCTCTTGTCCTTCTAAATTGGCGTGCAATTTTCCGGCATCAGTCAGGGAAAAAATCCCTGTGAGCGGGTCAGAATCCAGCTACCTGAGGCTTTGCTCTTTGTTCTCTGTGCAGTCACTGTGTGTCATTCCCGTGCCTCAGGATGGCAGAACACTGCTCTGTTGCTGTTGGGGTGAGTTTGATTTTGACTGGAAGTGTTGATGAGGTTTTTCATGTGGCGCTCAGGCCTGCAGCTCTTCAAGGGGACATGGTGTGACCTGCTTACAATGTACTAGCCTGCATTTATAAAGCATGTGAGAACTTCTTCCCAAATCTCCCCAAAGAGGTCTTGTTTTGATCTCTTCAAAGGTATAAGTGTCCTTTATTAACCAGAGTGTTAATAAGCCATGCCTCCCCAAAGCAAATGCAGTAGAACTAAGAAAAGCATGTAGGGCTTCCTCCTTCCACAATCTGACCTTCTAAATTAATCCCTGGTATTCATCTGCTCAGACTTCTGTGCAGTAGATTTGGTAGCACTCAGGCTAATGACATACAGAAGAATAAGAATCACTAGACTCAGAGCTAGCAGGGGTAATGAAATACCTTGAAAATAGGCTGGCAACACAAACTGGCTGTGAGCAAAGCCAACGAGTCCTGCCAAGGTCATTCCAAAGGCTCAGTATTTGCCAATTATTACCACATGTGTAACATAGCTATCCCCTTCCCTCCCCAAGGTGAGATGAATGGGGTGAACTCAGGTGCTGTTATAGGCTGTCAGACATGGTTTGATTCTGTCTGGATGTGTCTGGTTTGGGGGAAGAAGGGGAAGTCTTTGGGTTCAGGAGCCCATCCCACTTACAGAGTTTTCTCACTCTTTGGAAACCAAACAAGTCCCTGTGCTGTCTAAGAGAGAACCATCTCCCAGGCAGCTCTTGCTGAAATTTCAAAGGTATTCCTGGCTAGCTCATGAGGGATCTTCCATAGCTTTGCTCCCCACCCCAGTGCTGTGTCTTGGTGTCCTCTGGCTGGTGCTGGTGCTGGTGCTGGTGCCAGAGGTCCTCCCGTACCTTGGCTGACACATAACTGCATGTGGAGAGCCCTGAGCTCTGGAGGGATGCTGTTGGCTGTTGGCCACATGCAAACAGGCTCAGCCTGGGATTTGTTGCTCCACAAACTGAAAGTAAGCACCAATTTAATTTCTATGCCTTTATGAGCAATTTTAAAGGTGAAGGATATTTTCTTGCCAATGTTTCCATATATTAGATTGGGAAAGTTGTCAAAATTAAGCACTCCACAGTGGGTAGATGTTTTGTTTGTAGCAAAATGGGTTTCCATAAAGTGATGAATTCATGAAATGAAGTATTGAGGATCATCACGTTGGATTGCCAGAACAATGGGGGATCTATAAAATGATCCGCTTGTAAATAATTTCTGCTATCTGCTATGTACAACACTACTGAGTCTTATTTTCTATAATAAACGCTGTTTTCTTTTAGAGAAAAAAGTAGAGAGTAGGACTGTCAAAATATTAAATTACAGAAGACTTCACAAATTACAGAAGACTTCACAAAAAGAAATAATTTTATTTCTTGACAATACTTTATCACCATTTTGTCATGTTTATGTAAAATACCAAGGTATTATTTATTTTCAAATTAATATCTTGGTACATCAATAGCATTTTTGTATTTTTAGATTGGTATATATTGTGATGAATGAAGAATGGTTGCACAAACTTTAAAATGTGTAATATTTCATGTAAATATTTTACAGGATAAATCTCAGTGTGATGTATGTTATTTTTAAGGTGTGTTGTTGACACCGCAGAAAAGACATGCAAAAACAGAAATAAATAATTCAGTGATTTCAGATTTCTTATACTACAGTACTGGAAATAATTTTGTTAAAAAAGCAATGAAATTCTTTTTGAATTGCTAAGGTGAATGGGGGAATCTTTGAACTAACATTACAGACTTTCATTGATACATTTTCCCATCTAAACTATCTTTTCCTGAAATAAATCCTATTTTAAAGAGTACTGATTTCAGTGAAAATGTTTTGGTGAAAACAATTTGTAGTGAGGACAGATAAATGTTGCAAAAATGGTAGAGGAAGTATAATCCCAAAATATCTTACTATTTAGAGGAATTGTTTAATGTTGCATCTGTGGTGATCAGTAGAACAATATTGCACATTTGCAGGTAAATACATCATCATCTGATGATGAGCCATTTTGGAGCTATTTTGATGTCTCTGTTACAAAAGAAAAACTAATTAAAAAGTCTCTCATTCTGTGCTCTTTAGTAATTCTTACTCTTAAATTAATAATATCAATCAAATGAAAATAACCCACTTTTAGAAATGTCCTGTTCCTGCTGAATTCAGAGGGTGTGGAATTAATGCTTTTTAGGGGGTCTTAAAATATAATGAACTGACAGTGTAAAGGATGGTTTTCTCTCCTGTTGAAGTCAAGGGGAAATAGGGAAACCTGGCCAGAAGTGGAGTTTCCTGCAAGTGGAGTCAGTGTGACTCCAGCAGCGTGGCTGTGTGTGAGCCTCCCCACAGCTCATTAAAGGATCAGGGCCTGGCTTAGGAGCCTAAATCCTTATCTTAGCAATGTTATGTGCAGTACTTTAAATCAGGGGAACTTTGTTTCTTGGCTGATAAAACAAAGCTTGGATCCAGCTACCTAGGGTTTGATTCTGCATTTCTTGCACATCAAGGAATTTGGCTTTACAGGGAATTTTAAGCTTTGAAAGAAATCCTGGATTAAGCTCCTGAATGATTAAAATTTAAGTGCTGTCAGATTTCTACATATAAAGTAAAAATAAAATAAAAATTAACATTTAAAAAAATAATACCCACAGTCTCCAGGACCTGAGGCAGGCTTGGAGCATTGTAATGGAAATTTCAGTCCCATGTGCCACAGTAACTGCAGCGCAGCAACTTTTTAAAATAGCCATAATGACGCTGTTGCTGGTGGTGAAGGGAAAATATCACAAACCCTTTCTTTCCCTAACATGTCTACTAAAACTCAATCATGTGTAGCCAAATCTTATTTTGTTAATTTTATATTTGTTTGAAGATTGCTGATGGCTACTTGAAAAGAGAGAAAAAAAGTGCTTTCCTTGGCGTCTGATGCATTCTTATGGCAGACACAAATTTTGGCCGAACAAAAGAAATGACAACTCTTGCAGAATGGAATTGACACTCCAGTTTCCAACAAATTTTATTCATACAGTAAAATGTCTATTTCTGGATCTTTAATTTTTAATTCTGGGTAGCATGTTAGTGTTTTAAATGTTAAAGAATAATGCTTCCATTACCCAGACCATCTAAGGATTTGGTCTTGTTCTCTACATAGTAAGAACCGGTTTTGTGTAATTATTTTTCTTCCCTGAAAAAAGCTATATAATTTACTGGACAAATTTTCTTTTTAAACCTAATGCATGAGAAAGTTTGAAGGTCAAGCAGTGAGTGCTTTTTTTGAGAGGTTGAGATAACTTTGGGCAATGATCTTTAGGGTAGATACATTTAAGATAAAACACTTTGACATCAATTTTCATTTGTAACCTACATAATAGTTTACATTTAAACTATCTAAATCAAAGGAAACAATTTGATGTCAGTTGCAAATTTATGTCAAAATCACATGCAAAAAAAGCAACAAACTTTCAAAAGGGCATAAAACATATAAAGTGGTGACATATGCAGGATACCTTTTTATTTAGTCTTTTTATTTTGGTGGTATAAAAATGATCTACATTAGTGCATTAAGTCAATCCAAACTCAAACTCTGAGAAAGCATTAAAATTCTGTCAGATTCACAACAGAATAATAATAAAAAACTTATTTATTGCAGTATTTATGATGTTGAGAAGTCCTTATTGTAAGTTACGGAACAAATGAAGTCTTAAGTTACCTCTTCTGATTTTGATGGTAACAAAAGCAACCATTTCAGAAATATAGTGGTGTTAGAGCAATCAAAGAGAATGCTTTCTTACCATAATGTTAGCATCATCTCAGCATGTGGCACCAGAAAGGTTCTCTTTCTGTAGAATACCACTAATCCTGCATTGTCTTTATTATCTTTATTTTCTGATGCTTGCCCATGCTGATAATTCACAAACTGAAGAGATAGAACACTGAGGTCTTCAAATATTGATACATTTTATTAATATTAGGATACCCTATAAAGTCTTTAGCATCCTTTGAATTCCAGGTTGCAGTCAACCTGCAGTAAATGTATAGATGTATACTAATATGAAGTAAATATTTTACACTCATATCACATAGGAAGATGCAATAATTTATAGCCTTGCAGTAACAAGAAAATGTCACCTCTGGAACACATTTTTATGGATATCTTTTTGTAAAAGCTGGTTTTACACGTGCCCATCCCCCTTTTCAGATGTAAGAAAAATATGTGTCTGAAATATGTGTGTCTGTATGGGAGCCTGTAAAAATGAATTGCAGCTATAAACTGGAATGGTTGATTGGCACAAGCCTTTACTTGGATGCAGACTTGGGATTTGTGTTGTAAATTAATTTTGGACAAGTGAGGACATAAACTCTGACCACAGTGCATCTTTGTTACTGAAAACGCCCTGACCATTGAGTATTTTTGTTGTTTGCAGTAACTCACCCTATAGACTTAGCTGTGAAAAATCTCTGTTATCAAATGCAGGATATAACCTGTAAGTAATAACAACTAAGTCATTGGTAGTGACTGGCTTCACAGAAACTGAATGTAAAAAACACTGTGAGTCCAATTACATCATCTTTACATTGAGTGCTTTCTCATATGAGTATTTCTGTTGAAGTAATTTCACATACCTCCCAAAATGACTCTTTCAAAATAATTACAAAATAATTTTCAACAGTGAATAAATGTGTAAAGGTTCACCAGTGATTTTAAGGTTGAAAAAAGGGCCCTTTGTGTTAGATAATTTCATTGCTCTATGTTCACAAGTGATTAACTCCCCAATGAGATCTGATTGCTCTTTGTATTCAGACCAAAAAAAGACATGTAAAATGAGCAAAATGTTGTATTTTGAGCACTGACTATGGAGCAAGTTTAACATATGCTTTTTGGGACATCACAATGATTTGTTACTAGCCCTATTTGCTGCACATGTGCAACATGGTAGCCTGCCAAAATGCACACAATAGTTACATGATGGGTCACTGAGAAAAGAGATTTCAAACAGAGTATCTAAATACTTAATTCTTATACAGATATGGGACCTCTTCTAAGACACTGTGGTCAATTAAGGAAGTAATAATATACATTTTATTAGAAACACATGCTGCCTAGAAACCCAGTTCCTTCTTCCATTCATGTATATGAGAGCAAGCCTCGGACCTTAAGGTGCTGGGCTAGAACCCAGTCCAATTACAGGGAAGGTAGAAAGACCCTTAAAGGGAGAGAATACCTGTCTTCCCAGGTGGAAAGAAGATATAGACTTATCCTACAGCGAGATGAGCTGACATGAATATAATGTCCATCCTGTTGCCCTTTCCCAGTGTCTCTCATTTGTTGCTGTTCAGGATGCAAACAGACCGAAATGTTTCAAATCACGCTGGGCCTGCCCTCTGTGTGTGACCCCATCCACATCCCATTGTGCAGTGGCACATGACTTCTGTTGCTCCAGGACCTTGCATAGAAACAGGGCAGGACTGATATCTAACTCTGGATGTTCTGTAGCTCTGTGGTCACAGCTGAAGGAAATTCCCAGCAAACTGACTGTAATAATAACACGGAAAATTACTCAGAGAGACATTGTGCCAAGGTCATTGGTAAATAACTATTTCCCAAGTCAGCCATTCAATTAACATGGCATCAGAGGGTACAGCAAATTCCACATTAGTTTAGCTATCAGGTCACTCCTTCCTGGGTGGGCACCTAAGACAACCAATGACGCCATCCTGCCCTCAGTAGGGCCAAGAGTGGCTCATCTCCAGGGAGATGGTTAGGGCACAGCACTGCTAATTCCTGTGGAAATCATAGTTTTTGTGGAACCCTAGGGTTGCTTGTAGACAGCCTTTGGAAATAGAGACGCACTGGGCTGTCATGGAGGCTTATTTGTCTCATGCATCAGGTGTGGTGGGAAATGCAGCTGAAGGGTCTAATGCACGTGTGTGCCTGGACTGCTCAGCATGGACCAGTAGTGCTCAGTGGATAGAGGGATTCATGTGTTCCTTTGGCCATGTCCCAGCTACAAGGTTGCCCTAAGTTTTTCAGGGTTGGGCAGTGACCATTATCAGTTAAGCAAATATTGACTCTGGGCTACACTCTCTTAGCTCTGCCACAGTTAATTTTTCAAATCAAGGTGCAGGGGTAGGTGGCTGCTGCCACGTGTTCCTGCTGCATGTTTGTTGGCATGTGCTGGTGAACTCTAACACCCAGGCATAGTCTAAATAGAGAATCTCCAAATGGCTTCACTTGGGTACCACACTGACCACTGCCTTCATGCCAGGGCTGGACCTGCTGCTCCTCTCTGCATTTCCGCTTCAGGTTCTGCCACTGAGGGCTACAGCCTCAACCTTTCTGCTCCATTTTTCCTCCTCCATGAGCGCCCTTTCCACACCTCCAGTGATGAGCATGCAGCAGCTCTGGCATCACGGTTCCCTGAATCCCACACAGTCCATGCTGAAACCTGGGCTGGGAGTTGAAATATTCTGTGTTCTCCCCATGTACAGCAAGTGCTGCTGGAGGTGCTGGGTGTGACATGAGAGCACCAGGCACAGTGGATCCACTGTTCCAGCCGGACAGGAGGGCTGTGCATGCGGTGGGTTTAAGAGATAGATTTCTTTCTGGATTGAAATTTCTAAATTTTACATGCTCTAAGGATATTTATAAAGGGAATCTAACAGAGTTGGAGCTTTTTTTTTTGTTTGAGTTTTTTACTTTGTTTGGCCTTTTGAGAAAAAAAGATAAATACTTTATCTGAATTTATGGAACAGAACATAACATTCCTGACTATTAATTCTTAACTGAATATGTAAGAAATGAAAATTATTAGGGTAAGGTTGCATAATTCCTCTGAATGTCAGGTATTTATAATTGTTCTACAGACTATTAGTAAAAAACCAGCGAAGAATATCTGCATTTAATATAATAAATTACCAAATACAAAGTCCAGTTTGAAGTAAAAAAACCCAAAACAACTATTTAAAATGTGATTAGATGTGGAAAAGGAAGGCTATTATGTTTGTCATAATAACAGTGTCTTTGATATATATGTTAATAGCAAGACTGTTGACACTGGAGAGATTGAAATTAATATTTGTCTATTAGTCCAAGGCCAGAAGTTGTTGCCTCAAACCAGAATAACTGATTCAGCAGTGCATTTGTCTAATGGCCCTGCATTATTCTGTAGTGTGCCAGAATGGATGGAGCACTCGCAGCCTACCTGTGTTTGGGTGTACATTGTAATCCTGATTGTATTTACAGCAATGTAAAATAGGAACAACCACAAAGTCAGTTGGTGGCTTTTGAATAAAATGGGTGAAAATCAGAATCAGCTCTGTGAGGCTCTATGGGATTTAGATGGAAGACTTTTAGCCATGAGAGAAGCTTTTCTTCACCCCTGAACTACCTCTTTGAATATTTTTAATATCTCTTATTTCAGAAATACTGATTTTGAGAGTGAAGAAGAAGCGTTAGCAGGGTGAATCTTCAGAAAATTCCAAGTGATTTGGTAGGGAATATTTCATTAGGAATACTTAGTCTTTAATGTCTAGGGATATTAAAAATAATTGTATTTAACATGGATATTTTTGTTTGCTGTGCTAACATATTGGGTTCATTGATAACCAGACACTACTAGTGGGCATCAAAATAAATGTTTTGCCCAGTGAGGAGCATAAATGTATGTTTGAATGGACTTTATAGATAATAATTAACTATATTGTAGCTTCAAATATACATGTGGCTCACTCTAGAGGAAAAGAAAAGCATTTAGAGTAATATGGCTATTCCAATGTTGACAAGGACTTTTACTATTTAGAAGATAAACAGTATATTTAATTTGCATAATTAAGTTAATCTTTTTAGATTTTAATGTAGTGTATCACGAGTTCCCAGGCTTGTAAATGAGGTTTTACTAGTGAAACTCTTATTACTAGGACATATACCATTTCCCCCTAGCATCAGCACAGAGTGCAAATCGCATAGGTTCCTTTGTCTCAGGTCACCAGAATTTTACTGTTTTTTCTTCTCTTGAGGGTTGCTTTAAAAATTGTAATAAAAAAATACAACTTGTGTGTAACGGTTGAGAGTCTCTTGCTTTGCAGGAAAAAAATTGTACTTCTAAGGGCCTTATGCCATAAGGACTCTCTTGTAAAGATGCCTGCCTTTAAAATGCAACTTTTTTGTTGGATGAACAGCCTAATGTTCCATGCATTGTACTAGTAGTAGCATTTTATGCAACATTGAAAGACTCAATTAATTTGCATAATTCCATGAGTATTACCATGACTTTAAGGTAGGTTAGCTTGCTCAGGAGTCTTGCCTACCCAATATATATGTTTGCCATTTTGACAAATTAATCATTTCTGAAAACAATTAATTATACTTATGACAAACTGAACCTTATACCCATGGGTCTTCAATTTTTATAGCAGAAATCTAATATTAATGTGTATAAGATCAGTGATTTAGTGAGTACCTTAACAGTCAACAATGCCTAAGGCTGAACAAAATTAATATTTTGTTTCCCATCTGGAGACTTCAGTAAAATTAATGAGGAAGGGTGTCTTTTGTAATACATAATAGAAATAAATTTACAATATTTAACCCGGAGATTCTACTGACATCAGCATTTAGATATTTGGTCTGTTTCCCAGTTTGGTGGATGAGCCATGCAAATATCAAAGCAGGTAATCCTGGCTGTATAGGGGACTCGTATTTGTGCTTTTACTGGCAAAGGTAGACAACCAGATTAATTTTCTCTTATGATGAAGTTCCTAATGTTAGAGCAAAACATTTCTTTCTGCTAAGGTACTATTTGGATACAAAACATATTTGACCATTCTAAAAATAAGAAAAAAGGGCAACTGCAACTTATGTGCTGGATACAAAATAAAACCTGGTGGAGAAAAATGAGCAATGAATCATCAACATGCAGAATTATATATATATATATATATATATGCATATACATATACATACATATATATATATATATATATAAATTGGCTATCATCACTGAATTACAAGATAAAAGTCTTGTCTATAAAATGCTCTGGAAAATGACTCACTACTCTGCAAAAGAAACAATCAAATTTGAAGCCTAAAACATGACTATTTAGAAGCATCTAAATGC